>NC_090022.1:265786675-266091175 GCF_037176765.1 Anolis sagrei
CTGTTTTCCCACAAGCATAAAGAAATTACATATATTAGAAACCAACACTTTCTCATTACTTTATTTTCCAGATCATCAGACTGGACCATAGCAACACATGGCAAGGGACGGCTAGTATAGAATAAATTGTTTGCTTTTTCTATTGCATACCAATGATTTTTCCCCTCCAGTATTATAGAAAGCAGTATTATTGCTCTTGGTCAGTTAAAATGCAAATCAGGGAACAGAAATTCAACCTGTGCTCGGCAGGATTACATTCCCCCTAAAATTTCAGGTTTGTAGCTTAGATGTGCTCTTGCCCCAGGTCTGAGCCTAGAATTCCAGTTTTTCACAATGCCCAAAAGGAGTGTATCTGCACAGCTAGAACAATCAGAACATACACTCATTCCTGGAGATACAAAATGCATCTTCTTATTACTACTCTACTGCACTCTACATGAAACTGTGTTTGGAAACTATTCAGAAAATGCAGTGCTTCTAAACTGCTGTCACTAGACTGCTGACTCCTGACTTTAGAGGGCATATGAATCCTTGTTGAAAAACTTTCTCTAGTTATTGGTTTGATTCCAGTTAAATCAATTGCAGGTTATAACATTTAAAGACACACATAGTTTCGGTCCACACTATCTAAAAACCCTTATCTTGACATATAGGCTTGTCTAAGGCTTTTGTTTCCATTCCAACTCCCGTACTGGCTGACAGGAAACCAGAGAGCTGCCTCAGTAACTGCTCCAAAGTTGTAGAATCAATTCCCAACTGAGGATTGATTGGCTCCCCTCTCTGCTTTGCTTTTGCCATCAGGCAACCACCTTCTTATTCAAACAGACCTTCAGCCTTTAAGTAATTAGGGTAGAAGGATATGCAGTAGGCATGCTTTTAAATATGTGCTCGTGTGTCTGTGCTATATGTTTATTAACTGTTTTACTGTAATTGTTTAAAGCTTTTAAAATGTAGCACCTATTATTTTCGCTATTTTGTTTTAACTTATATTGTATACCATTTGGGTTCCTTATTGGGTGAAAAGGAGGATATAAATAAAGAATTGCCTAGTTGATATATCTGATAATTTTCTTCAGTTCTTTCTTTGGTGCTATTTACATTTTTTACTGTTATTCATTTCATTAATAATTTTCTCTGTAATGCAGTTTGTTGCTTAGTTTTCTAAAAACAAATCCATATTTCTTTCTACGTTTTCCATCAAAATCCTTTCATTTTCTAAATTTCCAGTACTAACTCATTTTTTATTTTTCATACTTTACTGAGTTAGCAATTTTTACTGATTCAGTCTCAGTTATAACAGTTCATTCTTCTTTGCATTATTGATCTTTCTTTGCAATTCTTCAAGTTCTATATTTGAACAAAGAGAGCTTTTTTTTTTTTAGAATAAGCACCTGATATGTTAATTAGATTATAATGGCATGCATTCTCCTTTGGTAGAATTGGACTGATGGATTTGCTTTATAATAGTGTCTCGTTATTAATCTATTTTTGGCTGCGGTTCTTTTTTCTGTAGTCAACCTTCCAGCAGCCCCTCATCTGGTTACCTAGTAAGAGAGACTGACTTATGTAGACCAACTTTTGTCCGATGTCTAGAACACAAACATTTGATGTAGTCCCTAATTTTACCCTAGTAACAACTGATCCAGTATAATATTTGACTTTGTCTTTTGCACCATATTTACTGTAATTTTGGCACATTTAATCTGGTCTCCCACTAAAAAAACTACCCTGTTGAACCTGGGAGACCTTACAAATGGCAATGCCACCATCTGCACAACCCTTTGCCTCATATGAGCATGCAGGCTCATCACCATTGATAAGTAGCGCCAATTGTTTTTGTTGCTGTTGTTGCTCCCTATTTTTTCAAATAAGTCCTTTATTGCACCCAGAGCACAAAGCTTCCGGTTTTCCTGAATACCAAGTACTCCACTATTCATGTCTCCTCAAAGGTTTTAATATTTCAGTCATTGAAATGTTTACTGACCTCAAGTCATGAAGCTCTGATCCAGAACCAGTAACTAACATAAATTCCCCTGGCCTGAGATGGGAGACTGTGAGCTCAGCATAGACTCTGCCTCTTGGAGTTAACATATGACTTATATTTGTGAAACCAACCTATATAGGAAAAATAGTGATACATTAACACACAGCAGCATGCAAATGTATAAGAATAAAAGCTGGATATCAGAAGAGTTAAGTGAGCATACTTATATCCAAACAATTTCAATTAGATTTTTTTGGTTTTATTTTTCTACCATAACTGTTTATCACACAGATTAAATAAATTTCCATCAGGCAGCCACTGGCAATTAATGTTATGTTTTATGCCTAAGGAAATAAATTAGAGACAAAAATATTATACTTGCCCAGTCTATAAAATTTTGAAGTGATTAGCATCTACATTTAATAGGATAAAAGAATTTGATTATCCATAATGAGCTGAAGTGTTTGTATGAGGTCTGCATGAGTAACATATGATTTATGTAAAATGGACCCATGTAGTATTTATTACATTCTCTTCTAAAGTATACAAATCCCATAAAACAAACATACACTAGATGTATAGGCTTTGATCCAACATGATGTCCACTGTCTGGGCCAGATTTCTCTGGCAGTAAGATAAATATGATTCCTTACTGGAATTTAGTCATGTTAGACAGGACACCAATCACATGATTAACTTTCTAAACAGTAAATTGCAGGTACAGGAAAACCAGTCCAGATTTCCCAACATCTACATTTTATTTTTATATAGCTATTCACACAACTGCTCAGTGCATGATTGTGATTTCAACTATATTGGTCCTTGGATTCAGTACTTTTTAGAGTTCACATTAGCAAGGCTATGCATGTTAAATCTGTTTCAGGCTTTAGGAAATATGATCCTAGATTTATATAGTTATTACATCTCAATTTACCTTGGGGATCACATTTGCACATAGATGATCCAAAAGTTTAACAGAATCACTGCCTTTGATGCTAAACTTGCCAAATGGAGTAAGATCAATCACACCCACTTTTTCCATCACCTGTTTATATTCATGACCCACTGGTTCAAACCAGTTTGTGCGTCGAAAACTAGGCCTAAAAAAAGAATGATTATATGCATTTAAAACTAATGCACTGTGCCTAGTATTTTCAATTGGAATGAAGCATCTCATACATAATGTGCCTAATATCTATAAAACTACATGAATTGAAGTTGTGTGTATGATTAGGGACCATGGTTTTTACACATGCATAGATGATATTTACATAAAATAATATAAAATATGTCATTGTGCCCCTCCCCCCCAATTATGCTAATATAGCCTTAGTAGGCCTTTCAGTTGTGGAAAATGTATTGCAATCAACATGCCTTTAACAGAGATCAACAATAAAGCAATGATGCCATAAACATAACATCAGTTAGCAGGAATCTCCACACTGAGGACATCCATCCAATGAAAGCTTCATTCTTAGTTGTCTTTAAACAACTGTGGGTCCAAAGAACCAACATGAGTGTTTCTTTCCTCAGTAACTAGACAAATTGTCTTAAATGCAGAGTCAAGAAATAAGATGCACTGTCAAGTATCCTGATATTATGCATATATTTAAAAGGTCAATAGCATCAAATTAGTGACCAGCAAAAGTGTTTCATATTGAAAATGGGGAGTATCTAATTACAGTTACCCTATGTAGTTCTGCCTTAAAAAGCTGAAACCAAAGCTGCAGGACCATTCTTAGGCCCCACATATAGCATATTACCATAACTCAGTTTTGAGACTACAGGCAAAAGGTTGTTACATACTCTAAGCCACCATAGACACATATGCCTTCACCAACAAAGGCAGATTTGAATACTTATTAAATTAGGAACTTGTTATTTCAGAGAGTGCACATCCTCAGTGCAACAGAAAAAAAATGTAATATTCATTTACTTGTATCCAGTCTCATCCCCTGGTTTGTAGAACCAATGAGGTTGTTCCCATCCTGCATGGAATCCCATTGAACATTTGGACTTAAGGGCTTCATAAAGCCCACTGACTCTTTCTGTAGGTCTACCAGCAAAGCGCTCTTCTTTAGGGTAGCCAACTATAAAAGGTTAAAAAAAACAAGCACATGGAAAGGTATGATTTATTGCAATGTACGCACAATGCCTTCAGATAACATAAACTGCACAGTATATTTTGAGAAGTTCACAACACCTCAACAGTACATATATATAAGAAAAATGGCACTTTTATATGCCCTATGAACAATGTAAGCTGCTTCAAAAATAGAGCAAAAAATAACCAAATCCTGTTATTACTTCTGGAAAAAGAAAAAAAGAAAAGAAGAACTAGGACAAGAACCCCTGACTGAATGTCCATTTTATTTTTTTTAAGAATCAAGCAATTATGTGCAACTGCCTTACCAGCATTGTTAAATCCATAGGATTCTCTTGCTTTTGTTGATGTATATTCCACAGTTGTCCATTTTCCATATCTATTTGGATCTAATTCTATCAGATCAAAAGGAGGCTCACCACTGAGTATCCAATCACTAAGATATTTTCCTATGCCACCTGCATGGATGATGCCATATCTAATGGGAAGGGAGGGGAAAATAAAAATTTTCCACATGGATTTATTTCAGATAACATTTCAGCAACACAATCAGATCTTCCAATTCTGTTAATGACTGGAATGTTAGATTAGCGAAATATGTAGTACTCAGGCAGGCTGGTTTTTAATTACTGCATGGCTCTCCACATCCGCAAGGGTCAGCTGAGAACACTACAATTCAGTTTTAAAAGTCTGGGCACAATTCCCAACCAAGGCACTGGTTCAGGTCTATTCCACACAGCATTAAGAGTTTCACAAATTCATCAAATTTCCACACAGGAAGCAACATAGGTCATAGTTACAATGTGTCATATTAATAAAATCAGACAATGTTCCAGGTATCTGTACAACAAAAAGCTGCAGCCAACTCCACTACCTGTTATAAACAGACACATCTGCATGCACATAATATGCTGGATACCTACAGTTTCCTCCAAAGAAATGCCTTTTACATAGGAAATGCATCTGTACAGAACATTCTAAACAGCATAATCTCTAGGGACAGTCTTCCTTATCAGATCACATCTATAAATGGGAAAATTAGTAAGCTTGTGTAATTGCTGTGGACAGGATTTCAAAGTCATTAACTCTATGTTGTTGTTGCTGCTGTGTGCCTTCAAGTCACTTCTGGCTTGTGATGACCATAAGGCAAACCTATCATGGGATTTTCTTGGCCTGGGTGGTTCAAAGGGTCCTCTGAGCCTGTGACTTGCCAAAGTAAACCAGTTGGCTTCCATGGGTGAGCAGGAACTCAAACCCTGCTCTACACTGCTGTATTCAGGCTCCTGCTGCCTACCTGCCTCTTGTGTTAGCTTTATAGTAGCTTTGACATAAACCTGGATCCAATGAGACAGGGCCTCAATGTTCCCATCATCACCATTCAAATAGTTTTGTTTAGGAATCTTAAAGTGACCAGAGACATGCTCAACTTGAATGTGGTTGGAACGTCTTCATTCCTTGGTGACAAAGAAAACATATAATAGCTTATACCAAAGTGGGATCACATTTTCTATCATCTAGTTGTTTTCCCTAGCAAACAGAGTTCCAAGGATCACTGGCAAGTTGCTTGTTGCCTATATTCACTCTTTCATCATGCAAAGCCTACATCCAAAAGCAATACAGGTGTGGTCTTTTACATTCCCTCAAACTGTCTGTCAGATTTACTTTTGTGTCCCTAAACTCATGCGCTTTCTTTTAGTGCATTATTCTATTTATTTATTTTTTGTTTAAAATATTGTTATTTATTTTGCTGCCCACCAGGGGCAGCAAAGTAATGTCCAACATGAAATATAAAACATTACCTAAAAACAGATTCAGCAATTTCAATCCATTTTAAAGGCCTTAAAAAACAATTAAAAAACCAGTGGCTTTATTAGTACCCATTTTAACTGATCACAGGAATCTGTTAGTTTTTATATAGATAATTGCTTGCTCCCTAGTTGACGTTTAACATTTTGGGGATGGTCATATTGACTCTATGGTATCATTCCAATTTCTAATCCTGGTTTGAAACATATGACACTATGGTTTCTCGTCAAGGTTACATGTTTATTCGCCTCACTCCACTTTATCTTTCCATTGCATAGTTCAGTATCTCCCATATACCTAAAGCTTTTAACAATGAACATCACCTACTATATCCATCCATACTACAAGAAAACTCTTAAAATTCTTTCAAATACAATGCACAAAGTAGTTCACATCTCCCAGTCATCATGCAAAAAATGTATTTATATCCCACCTTTTTCAGCCAGAAGGCAACTCAAGGTAGCTTCTTTCAACATATAGTTTTTGTGGTTGGGGATTCTGTCAAAAGTTGGGGTTTTTTCCCTCAGAGTTTTCCCATGTTATCTTATCAACATATCTATTGACAAGACCATTTTTGCTAAAATCATAATGATTCTTCTTCACCTAAAAACTAAACTTCAAGCCACCTGTCAACTTATGTATTTCCTAGGAAATAAATACTTAGAGGTGATTTTGCCAGTTTCTTCAGTCATTTACTATAGTTAATCTTGTTCTCTTCACACTGCCTGGCTCTGCAAGCACCTAGAAACTGGCTAGTTCTATATTGCAGCCAGCTGCTGATAGATATGCATGGCATGTTCAGCTTCTTTAGGAAGAAGTAGATCTAGCCCCTCATAGCATGCAGACATTTATTTTACTTAAATGTCTTTCCCTCCCTATTTTAGTAACCCCTATAAAGATCGAGTTTCCTGTAGAATTTCAGTGGCAAAACAGAAAACTGCGTAAGTTTGCTGCCAAATTTTACAAGCAGTTTGCTTTTACTGTATGCTGTTTGGAATTTGTCAGGCTGCAAAAAAAAGGGGGGAAGCAAGTTGGGCCCACACTGCACTTTTCCAACCTCTGTTATATATGTTTGATGATTTTTCTTTACTAATGGTTTCAAATAATTTACCTAAAACGGACATTAATCCACATCCACCTTACTCTGGATCCATTTTTAAAAACTAGAGTTACATTGGTGATTTTTCAGCCTTTTATGCGGAGGTTAGTCTTAGAAATAAGTTTCATATCACAAGTATTTACTATTTAAAACTGTTCACGTATTACTCTTAAATTAACACAACAATGAATTTGGGTCTCTAAACTTTACCTTTCTGGAAATAAAAACCCCAAGTATAGGACTATAGGAATATCTCCAGTTTCTCCTATAGCCAAAAGAGAAACACATGGCTAACGATTTAATTTTAATGAATTTATAATTATTGATATCCAAAAACTTTTCCCAAGAGAACAATTAACTTACCCAAAACCAATAGCCACCCAGTAATTTTGAACAGCCTGATGAGGTCCCACCATAGGTAAAATATCAGGAGAGTATGTTATAGGACCAGCAACTACATTGATTATGTTTGCTTGTTTCAGGACAGGAACCATTTCCATTGCTGCTTCAACATGATCCATTATTCGATCCAAATCAGATTCAAAAAGCTCCTTGCCAAAACCTAGAAAAATGTTCTCATATTTGAAAACAGTAGCAAAATCTAAATTACGAGGTATTTTCTCATATAAGCAGAAAACATACATCTGTCCACTGCATACATGAATATAGTTGGGTTATACAGGAAAGACGATTAAAATACTCAAAGGGATTTTTGTCTGTACTGAAATGTGTATGCAATCCACATATGGTATATGGTTATTACTCATAGATACCAAGCAGTAGGACAAACAAGAGGACATTGGTTCATCACCAGTAATCTGTGAATCACTGGACTAAGTAATCAACAGAGGAAAGTGAAACAGATGGATCAATTAAAGAGAGGCAGAGGGAGAGAGGGGAAGAGAGATAGAGAATATGTAGGAAAAAGGTTTCCATGGAGAAACTGTTTACTTTGTTTCTTGAAAAATACTGAATATTAAATGCCAGGTGCCATCAAGATCATAAAATGTTTACTTATAATAACAGCAACAAGACAGGGCAATATAGCCTTACAGAATGCCTTGAGCAAACAGTATGGACAACTCAGCGCCATATCAGAAACATATCTGACAGTAGAGAAGAAATAAAAATGAATAGAGATAGCAATTTCCAATGTTCTTCATCCCATGGTTTCAGCTTCTTGATACTTTTCACTCCTAGGTTCAGTGTGGTTTGTTGAAGGAACAAAAGCAAAGTATCTCCAGGGAAATGTGTCCATAGAAGTATGCCAAAAGAAATTGTGAGAAATGATTAAAATACCTTGCTCACGAGAACCCGCAGCAGTTATCAGTGACAGTGGTCCACATAAAAGAGAAGCTAGCATATTACATTAGCATATACAATTACAGCCTGAGATTATTTTTTCAAGTAAATATTACCTGGTGGCACTCCATGTGTTACCCAAGATTCCTGTAGCTTCATTTTTTCTTGGTTTTCATATGGACCAAACAAAAGACCATCCCTTTCTTGTCTTAGGTAATATGAACCTTCTAAGTCTCGAAGCACAGGCAGTTCCTTTTTCAAGACTTTCACTTCAGGGATAGTTGCAGTGACAACATACTGATGGTGAACTGGTATGAGTGGATGATGCAATCCAATTTTTCTGCCTATTTCACGAGCCCAGAAACCTGGAAAACACAGTGTACAGCCATGCAATGAATTGAATGGTAATAAAATATTTGGAAACGAAAGACACAACATTTTAAAAGAAAATAATACTGTGTACTTTTCTAAAATACTATTGAAACTAGAACAGCATGGGGGGGAGCAATGAAGAGACAGCAGAAAGGGAAGGCAGTGAAAATCACCATTACCACAATACATTCATTTCCAATAGAAGATATCCTTATAATAGAATTATAGAGTTGGAAGGGACCTCATGGGTCATTCAGTCCCCTGCCAAGAAGCAGGAAAATCACATTCAAAACACCTCTGACAGATGGCCATCCAGCCTCTGTTTAAAAGCCTCCAAAGAAGAAGCCCCTACCATATTCCAGGGCAGAGAGTTCCACTGCTGAACAGCTCTCACAGTTAGGAAGTTACATAGTTGATCCTCTTTTTCACATGGTGATTCATTTCAGGAGTAGATGGCGGACATCAGAGGATGGCCTCCTTCTATTGCTAAAAAAAATGCTCTGAAATATTTATGATCACAAACAGCAACTCAGGTATTTCCTTTCTTGTATGTAGATGCTGGGGTATGAACCTTGGACTTTTTGTATGCAACATATCTGTCCTATCATAAAGTTGTACCATCTCTTTGCAGTTTACCGGCTGAATCTCTTCAGCACTGAGGAATGCTCAGCAAATTTTTGTTAACTGGCACAAGCTCATATTTAACATCTCTAGATATGGGTTTTGCTCTTCCAGGTGCATAACATAAACTCAGTTGGGACACCAGTCCTGCTACTATAATTCTTTGGTACATTTTCTAGACTGCAGTTTAATTACTAGCATTTAATACTGACTTGAGAAGTTGTGACATCTCTTCACAATTATGTTAACTTATTATACCAAAGTCAGAGTTGTCAGTTTCAATGTTCAACTGAAAGGACATTTAGAGTTGGTATTGATTAATGATCGGGGTCAGCGTGGGTAAATATAACTATGTCAGTGTAGGCTACCAACATTCTTACAGCCAATCTTCTTCCTTCCTTTGAAACCCTCCTCTCCCAAGCAAGTAATAATTTACTGTGAGTTTTCTTGCTAGAACTAGTGTGCTAAGTTAATATTGCTAATTGAAAGCACTATGACTTTATTAAAGAGTAGCTTACTTTTCCTCCTTATCAAGTTGATCATTTGGAGCTCAGGAATGTCCTGTCCTGTCCTGACCCACCTGCCACCTTCATCACATGTGGCATACCACCCACATTTCCTAGCTTTATTTCTGAAGCAACATATTATGATTTGTGCTAATTTCCAAAAGAGTTTTTAAACTCATCACAGACTATGGTTGCAGTTCATTATTTGAAGGGATGGCACTAACCATTGCTTGTCAGTGTCATACCCTCTTGATTTACAAAGATTGTCCCAATTAATGTTCTGCAATCCCATGTTTTCAGCTCCTTTTAAAATGTCCTTGTTTCTCTTTACCCCTCCCACATTCTTTTTATCTTTAGCTAATTTTAGTCACTGCAAACTGAGTTCAAAGTGCAAAAACAGTTTGCATTCCCTTTAAAAAGCAGGAGGGAGAGGAGGAGAGGAGATGGATTCTTGCCCTCCCTTCTGCTTTCAGGCAAACTGGAGAAGGTGTCGTTGTTAATACTACTATTATACCTCTGATTAATAGATACCATCCGTATCAGTGCCCTTTTCGCCCCACCAGCTCAATAGATATTTTGAGCAACAATTAATCTATTTGCCCCCAAGGAACTGGCAAATTGATGCTTCTGTTCAACGTTTGATGTTTTGTCTTATGTCTGATAATAACAGGCTGTGTTTTAAATTTAATTTTAGTTGTTAAGTCATAATTTGTTTTTGTATGTTGGGTTGCCAAATTTCGTTACTGTGGATGTATTGTTGCTGTGTTCAGGCATTTAATGTCTGCCTTTTATGTTTGAAATCTGCCCTGAGTCCCTCTGGGGAGATAGGGCGGAATATAAATAAATCATCATCATCATCATCATCTGCTTTGAATTGGGTTTCTGAGCCCACACTGCTGTGTATTCCATTTCAAAGCAGATAATGTGGAATTTTATTCAGCTGTATGGAAGGGGCCTCACTTTTCATCTGTACAATCTGAATAGGAGAAGCCCTCCATGTGACAGAAGAGCTTTCCTGCTGCTCATAGGGGTAATTCTCTATCCAAGTCACTTTAAATATTCCTAAGAGCAGAATGCAGGAAGAAAAATACAAAATATCAGATTAAAAGACAATAAAATGTATGTACTGTAGTAAACCAGTTTAAGTGGGAAAGTAAAGTGGAACTTCTCCATAAATGTGGGAATCTAAATAGGAAGTATCTGAAAAACCATCATATTCAATGTGTAATGTTATGGTGCAGTTTTACTATGAATTACTATTTTATTCATGCAAAAATTATGACTTCCTAGCTCAGTGGGTACCTAAGACAGGGCCTTTTTCACTGTAGCATCTTTATTAGAGACCCACCCCCCTTTCAAGGCTAGTCAAACTGGCTGAGTTTTTCACATACAAAAGTGGTTTTTGTCATTTGTTAGGCCTTTGACTTTTAAGTCTTTTAGCCTATTCTTAAAATATTTTGATTTTGTTTGTTTTTCTGTGATATTAATGGAGTTTATGTAAGAGAGTCTAAGTAGAGAGAAAAGTGGTCTAACAACAACAACAATTTGTCATTAGGAGATTATGCTAAATATCTCAGCATTTTTGGTTGTCTTTAGAAGTTTAAATTCAATTTCCTAATGGGAGTGTCATTTTTTGTTTGAAGCAAAATAACAACAACAACACACATCATCTCTCATTTCAAGCTGAAATGTTCACATTCACAATGGGGGGGGGGGGTTAGAAGCAAAAAAGGAAGAGCAGTTATAAATTACTAGGAAAGAATTTCATGGTGTAACCTGTCAACTTATGACAACCCCATGAATTTCACAGGGTTTTTTAAGACAAGAAATATTCATTGCCAGTTCTTTTGTCTGAAATCGAGCATATAGCACCTGCTACTCATAGACAGTTTCTTATCTAAGTACTAGCCAGGCAGACCTGTAGCCAGAGGGGTTTTTTAGGGGTTCAACTCCCCCCTTCTGAAATTTTTCAGGTTAAAAAAAACCTGGTTTACTCATGAATTTTAACTGGTTAACCAAATCCCCATGCTAAGTCTATGAGACGCAAAAAATTAAGAGTCCATCCAGAACTGCACTATCACAAGCAAATATTAACAATTTATTCACACTGTCATTACTTGCAGCAATAGCCGATGTAGCGAAGCAACCAAGTTGGGGGGGGGGGGAGGTGTTGAATGCTCTTATTAAGGAGGCCAGACTTGGTGGAGGTGGTTGACAGGGGCGGAGTTGCAGGCTATGGAAGGCTGCTCTGCGCCTTCTGTGCTCTTTGCTTCAGCGTGACCCTAACCCCCCCCCCCAAAATTTTCAACTCCTCCCCCCCACAAATTTTCAACCCTTCCCAAAAATCTTTTCTGGCTACGGCCCTGTAACCAGGGTTAACCCTGCGTAGCTTCAAAGATCAGACAGTCCACCAAATCTGAGTGTGTTTTTGTCGTCATTTAAGCTGTAGCTACCAGTTTCAAACCACTTTCACAAAATACCAAGCCCTGGGGGTACTTCCTAGAAACATACAAGGGAGCTTTCACAGTCCATCAAAAATGTTTTTCTATGGAATTAATAAACAGGAGATCATTTTCTAAGGAATTGCTTGTAAAATTCCTACAGTTGAAGAAGAAACAGTAAAACATGAGAAGTACTGCTGCTAAGACTCCTGAAAGTAAAAAAGGAGGCATACAACCAAGAAAGGGTTGTCTGAGGTAAGATCCCCAGGAGGACTGGGAAAACTGAAGGCCCCACGGTAACCTTTTAGGATGCTATGCATGAATCCATTCAGGGCCAGATTCTCCTCAATCTGTTTATAAATACTTTAAAAATAAATGATAATACTGTTATAAATGTCCACTTAATAACATTTAAGAGTTGAGTCTATCCTAAACATTTTTTAAATTAAAATTTAATCTCACAGTAAAAAAGTGAAGATGTATATGTGTGAATGTGTGGTGGGGTGTGTGTGCCTTGTATAACACAACTTGTAAATGAAATACATGCCATGCAGCTGTCTGTACAAATCCATACACATTATAATATTATAATTGCCCAGTACTGTCACTCTTTTCCTCTGTTAAAGTAAAAAGGCCAGACTATCCTTGAAAATATCCATCTCATAACCTGGTGGCCCTACATTAATTTGCATGGAAACAAGAGCCACTATTATACAAACTAATAACTAGTATTAATGCTAATAATGTGCTTCTTATCCTATAATTAAGCATTGAAAGCTGACTATTCTAATGTTATACAAACTATTTACAAAATTAAAAATGTCAAAAAAAATCATAGCTTCATGCTGAAACATTTTCCATGCAGTCATCAAATTGCTAATGTAAATTCACAAATTGTTTGGTTTCTGGTAGTTTATTCATTACAGCATTAATGATCTCTCTCTATCTAGTGGCAACCTGTATAATTGATATTGCAACCTGTATAATTGAACATTTTGTAAAAAGGCATCACAATGTGGTTGATTTCTTACCAGCTGTGTTCACAATTCTTTTTGCATGAATTATTCCATATGGAGTTTCAACTTCCCATGTCCCATCTGCTCTGGGTTTTAGATTAGTTACTTGGACTGGGTAATTTAACTGGGCACCATACTTCCTGGCTCCTGCAGCCAAGGCCATGGTGAGTGAATACGGATCAATATGGCCATCTCCAGGATTGTACAAACCTGCTAAAACCTAAGTGGATCAAATAAAATAAAATTACTTTTTTCAACAGATGAGAAATAAGGAATATCTGAATACTAAGGTTTCATTGGACATTGTCTGTAATTCTACAAATCTGACCCTCAAAAAGGACAAAATAGCTAAATATTAAAATATAAAAACCAACCAAATTTATTTACCTTTTCTATGTTTAATAAAGGAAATAATTCTTGCACTTTCTCTGGCTCAATTAAGTATTGCTCTGCTTGATGCCAACCAGCTCGAGTCATTTGGTATTTAAACTCATCCACTCTTGTTGGAGTTGTAGCAATTCTAATACTTCCAGGTTGATGAAAGCCCACAGCCTAAATGGGAGAGAGAGGAAAGACTTATTAGAATTCAAATATAGAAAATGTATGTGAAGTCTATTAAACCATTAGTAGTATATCCATTGGGTATAATATAATACACAGCATGGTTAAAGAATTAATAATTTTCCATTCAGGAAAATTGAACAAAAATGTAAACATTTAACATTTTAGGATACTTAACAGTTCAAAAATCCTGCAATCTTCAGCTGTGCTTTTGCCCTTTTTTGCAAAGACATAGAATCATAGAATCAAAGAGTTGAAAGAGACCTCATGGGCCATCCAGTCCAACCCCCTGCCAAGAAGCAGGAATATTGCATTCAAATCACCCCTGACAGATAGCCATCCAGCCTCTGTTTAAAAGCTTCCAAAGAAGGAGCCTCCACCACACTCCGGGGCAGAGAGTTCCACTGCTGGACGGCTCTCACAGTCAGGAAGTTCTTCCTCATGTTCTTCCTCATGTTCAGACATAACTTAGTATTTTGATTTGTACCTTTGGTTCTCCTAATTTTGGGGAGTTTATAACATAACCAGTGATCTTGTAACCGAAACAACATAAACCAAGCTTTGATGTGCAAATAATTTACAAACAGGAAAGGTTTTAATTTGATTTAGAGAAAAAAACTTTCAGGACGATCCTTAATCCAGCACATTATTTATGAGGCCAGTAATTGGCTTCACAAATAAAATAATTGGAGAATTTCATCCACACAATTTGACACCACATCTTTACAGATACCAGTATTCCCTTTTCTTTTTGGAGGAGTAGTCAAAATACTAACAATGAACTAAAGAACTGCATATTGACATTAGTAGAGTATCTCTGATGACATCAAAGCACATTTGGTCTTTCATTTCACTTTACAAAATGTGAGACTAGTGGCAATGAACTTTCCTTGACCTCTGTGATCTTCCAGAAAGATCTATTTACTCTCTTGTTCTCTCTCAAGGATTTTAACAACCCTACATACACCATTTAATTACCGTCTGGTTGTACTGTGATTTATTTGACACGGGGATGCATTGGATAGTGTTTGGAAGCTCTACGTAGGACACAATGAGTTAACCAGTCTGATTTCTGGTGTGTGGTTTACATTCTTATAGTGATTGGCTAGCTTCTACTTTCTTTCTGAACTCAATCCAAGGTATTTGAGTTGCTTCACAATTTTCTAAATGACTTCCGAAAAACTGTGTCTTCTCAAGAGAAACTGAAAAATGAACTCCTTAGAAGCTGTGGTGCTTAACAGAAGTCCTATTGCATGTCTCATTACCCTGAAAGGTTGCATTGCTGTATATATGAGACACCTCCTGGTGAAGGTCACACTGGCTCCATGCCTATCTAGATAACAGGACCTCCCAGTGAGAGATTGGCTCCATCCTTATCTAGATCCATTTCATTTTGACTTCAGGCCCAACAGAGATTTATACAGAGACTTGGACAGGTGGATTACGTTCCCTTTTGGTTCTGCTGGACCTCTCAGTGGCTTTTGATATAATGAATCATGGCATCCTTCTGGGTCACATCTCTGGGATGAGACACAGGGTTTCACTACACTGGCAAGAAACCCTAGATTCACCCTAAATGGACTGCTGGCTCTTCCAACAATGTGTGGTGGCTTCTGGTGAGTATGTCTGTTTGTGTATGTGTATGTGTGTGTATGTTTTGTTTTAAAGGACTTTGCCCCACTTTGGGCAAAGTCCAGGGATATTAAAGTTTGCTGGAAACTCCAGAATACCCCTGATCCAACTGTCTCCATATCAGCCTGCTCTAGTCTAACAATATTTGAATAGAGCTTTCTCTTTATCCCACCAGTCTCCCAGAAGACAGAACAGAGCCTTCTCTGTGGCTGCTCTTGCGCTTCTTCCTGAGGAAGGTTGGACACACAGACACACACTGTCTTTTTGGCAGAAAGCAAAGACCACCTTCAGCCTTGACTCATCAGATGGGAGGAAAATGCAATGGGGTGTGCTGTTTTTTTAATATGTAATGTGCACTTTAAGTGTTTAACATGTTTTATTTTTTAATGTTTAAAATAATGTTTTAATATAATGTATGATTTTATGTTTTAAAACTTTTATATTCTATATTGTTTTATATATTTGTTTCAGTTTGTATCATAAGCTGATTTGAGTCCCCTCTGGGAGAAAAGTGGAAAATAAAATTTAAACATAAATAGATCCCTGCTGAACTTAGGGCAAACAATCAAGATTGGATAGTTCTATATGTTAAATAAATAAATAAGATGAGACAGGTTCTAAAATACTTATGCATCCTTGTCTACAATTGCCAAGCTTGCAAATAATTCATTATTCAATATTTCACAATAGGACTATTATACATTTTTAATTTAATTCATATAGTTTATTACTTGTCCAGTTTCTTCTTCAAGTTTTTCATAAAGCTTGATGCTGTAATGATGGATTTTCTTCAGATTTATTCCAGGATGGAAATATGTTGTCAAACCTGCCTTAAAGAGAAAAATAAATAAAAAGGTGATACAATGATATTATATTTTGAGACATGCTATTCAATTTTTCTGCTCCTCTTCCAAGTCAATTTGCAAAATGTGGGGTGCTATCTGTTGTGAGAAAACAAAAAGATAAGCTTGAAACAGTTGTAGTAAGAGATGGATCCCAATTAAATTAGTTGCATTTATGTACCATGACTATGTTAGAATAGATGACTTTTGTACTACTAGTAAAAGGCATTTCCTGGACAGAGCTTAGAAAAGTTTGGAACTTGAAAACGTGTAGATGACAGATCCCAGAACCTTCCTGACAGCTGAGGGTTTCAGAGAGTTGCTACTCTGCTGCTGAATACGCATGCCGAGTGTGGAACACATCTCAACACGTTAAAACAGTGAATGTAGCTCTTAATGAGACATGCTGCATTATGACAGGATGTCTATGCCCCACACCACTGGAGAAATTATACTGTTTAGCCAGTATTGCACCACCTGACATGCGTCAGTAAGTAGCAGCCAATAATGACCAAGGCAGTGACATCTCCGAACCATCCTCTGTTTGGATGCCAGCATGCCAACACTTTCTAAGATCTACAGAGATACTCACAGGAAGGCCTCAGTAATCGAGAGTCCAAAAGTGGCAAGCTAAAACCTGGAACCTCAATTCATGGCTGATACCGGATGAGAGACTCCCTTCTGGGCACACAGAAAACTTGTTGACTTGGAAGGTGCAGAACAGACTGCACTCTGGTACCATGAGATGCAGAAGCAATCTACAGAAATGGGGCTTCAAAGTGGAGCTCATGACATATGAGTGTGGTGAAGAGCAAACCACAGACTACTTACTACAATGCAGCCTGAACCCTGCCACGTGCATAATGGAGGACTTCTCACAGAGACACTAGAGGCACTCCAAGTGGCCAGCTTCTGGTCAAAGGACATTTAATATAATGCCAAGTTTTAAACTTTATTTGTGTTTTTACATACATTATAACTGTACCCCCAACTTGCTTTTGACACAGTAAATAAATACTGGCACAGACCAAACATTTAAATGCAAGGGCACATAGAAGACATGAAGACTAAATGCTAGGAAACTATGAAATGCTCAAGTAGCCAGTATCTCCAGTGGAGGCCCAAAATTGCACCTCAGTTTTTTGGGGGTGGGAAGGAGTGGTTGCTCCTCAGTGAAGCTTACCTTCAGCCCTCAAATTATAATATGGTGGAAAGTGAGACACCCTAATATTTGCTGTATTTATATCCTGTTGGTAATTTTGCCTGCCCATTTTCTTTGATTGCATAAATTGTTGTTCCTGAATGCTCAACTGAAGTTTTAATTTGGAGAAAGGAGGAAAATTTCCTTTTGGAGGGAAAAATTCTCAATTGAAAAGCAATGCCCTCATCCTAGTTGGGCTATTTCATATAGTAAATAAACTATCTGGAAAATTCACCATACTTTATGAAATGTATCAAGTACTGCTGTGATTGTATTGGCGAAGACTTTCATGGCTTGAATCTCTGGGTTGCTATGAGTTTTCTGGGCCATGTTCCAGAAGCATTCTTTCCTGATGTTTCACCCACATTTATGGCAGGCATCCACTGCTCTGATTGATTACAGCACAGATGGGGAAATATGGGGCCCCTCAGCAAACACTGTCCTAGGGCTATCTTAGTCTTCCCTTGTGTTCTCCAGACTCCCACAATTACTTTTTCTCTGGCTTAAAAACAGCAAATTACCTATTGTTCACAACTTCAGAAATAAAGTCATTGCCTCCATAATTTTAACATTTTAAGAAACTGCCTACTTTTCAAATCTAAAACTGGACTTCCAACCGATTCTAGCTTTTTTTGGGGGGGGGGTACATTTGGGGTTGTCTCTGCTGTCTCTGGAGGGTCCCAGAGCAGAAATTTCCCATTTAACAAAAATAAAGAAATATATGTAACAATGATTATAAATGTACTCCACTTCAGAAGTTATTGAACGGTACCTATTAGTTTAATGTTACTAGAATAATCTTCACTGACACATGATCTTACATCTAATATTACCTTGTGACAACTCTTCTTGGTAACTATGTCACTACAGTTTGTGCAACTTAGATCTGTCTAATGAGCCCCCTGATGTTCCAAAGCAGAATGTCTTGCCTAACTTCTGAAACATAAATAGACTATTTTTTTCTGTGAATTGTATGATCAAAATAATCCAAGATTCTTAATAAACTGAAGCTCTCTTTACATCAGTGTAAGCATTATATGACTGCATTTTGCTATTTTAATGTTTTTAGTTTAATATGTAATATGATGTTTTTAATGACTGTTTGTGATATTATTGTTGGAAACCGGCCTGAGTCCCTCGATAGAGGTGAGAAGACCGGTATACAAAACTGCTAAATAAATAAATTTAAAATGCATCCTTGACAACCGGAAAGGTAGAATTGAGGTAACATCTTGACCTAAATGCAAAGCGGGCGGGGGGGGGGGGGGAGTCTCTCAGAAGACCTTTTTTGTAATGTTCAGTGTTGTTGATGTCTTTGCCTCTCAGTGTGCCCAAAGTCCAGCAATTCCTAGGCAACATGCTAATTACTAAAATCTGCTTCTGCTTGCTTGGTTTTCATGGTAACATTTGCAAGGTTCACTCATTCTGGTTGCTGAGCATGCATTTTGTCGCTACAGCAGCTGCTCCAGTGGACAAGCAGTCCTGCCCCTCTTTAATATTAAGCATCAGTAATGAATAGGTTTTTGCTATGTGGCACTTTATCTCTGTGTAATTTAAATTACACAGAGATAATTTAAATTACTCCCTAAAGTCTATTCCCAGTTATATCAAAATAGCAATAAAATGTTTATTGGATTATTATAATATAGGCAACAAAACAAATCTTATGCCTTATTTTCAAGTATAATGCATTAGATTTTTCCCTTACTGCATGCCAAGTAGATCCAGCTGTGAGTTCAGATTTTTCCAAAAGAAGCACATCCTTCATACCACCTTTGGCCAGGTGATATGCAAGGCTCACACCAACACAACCTCCTCCAATAATTAATGTATCTGCCGTATCTTTCCATTTTGCTTCTAAAGAAAATGGTTTTTCTTCCCTAGGAAAAAAAATCAAATAGAATGCTTAATGTTAGGGACTGTCCATAAAACTGTGCTACATATGTTTCACATAAATAGCTGAACAAATTGGGTCCCAGTGTTAATATTTTACTCTTAGGCTGTTGACATGATGTTCTCTTATGCACATGAGTCACAAGCCAGAGGTTCTAACAAGTTGTTCACCTAAGAGTTTCAGGCCAAAACTTGGTCACATCCCATACATCTCATCCAAAATATATTTTCCACCCAGGCTTCCAAAATAAATGTAATTAATTAAAACAACTTATCCCAAAAACACACGTTTTATGTAAAAAAATATGCTCTGGCATCTGATTGTAACCCATATTTATCCCCCTCCAAATTATTTCCCTGTTCAAGTTCATTTCTCACCCAAATAACTTCCACTTTTCTGGATTTGTTATTTCCAAATGTACCCATTTTCAACTTAAATCTCCATAAAATTCATTTTCTCCCACAGATTTTTCTTCTATTTCTCCCACAGTTACTCCTTCAAACAATCATTTTCATCCTCTTCTTAATTCATTTTTACTGTTTCACCCACCACTATGCGTGTATATTTTTACTGTTTCACCCACCACTATGTGTGTGTGTGTGTGTGTATGTATATATATATATATATAAAGAAGAGCTGGAATTACACTTATTAAATGTACCTGTTCCAACTTACAAACAAATTCAACTTAAGAACAAACCTACAGAACCTATGTTGTTCATAACATGGGGACTGCCTGTACTAACCTGGGTTGACCCTGCTATGTGTGTGATCCCTTGAATTTCACTGGGGTTTCTTCAGCAAGGAATTAACATAGGCTATTTTGCCAACTGCTTCCTCTGAAATACAGGCTGATCTAAAATGCTTGGAACCAGAAGTGGCTTGGATTTTAGATAGTTTTCCCACAAGTTTTGGAGCACCTATATTTACATAGATAACAAGATTATTTTGAAAATGGGACTAAAATCTAAATTCAGAATTCATTTATGTTATACCTTATACACATATCCTGAAGGCAATTTTATACACAGTATTGCTAATAATTTTGTGTATGAAGCAAAGCTTGTGTATGTTGAACCGTCTCAAAGCAAAGGTGTCATTTGGTGCATCTACACTGTGGAATTAATGCAGTCGGACATTACTTTAACTGCCCTAGCTCACTGCTATGGAATCCTGGAAGTTGCAGTTTGTTGAGGCACTGGCACTCTTTCACGGAGAAGGCTAAAGACCTCAGAAAACTATAACTCCCATTTTCAGGAGTTATAAAGTGGTGCCAAATTGCATTATTTCTTCAGAGTAGATGCACCTACTATCTCAGCCACCTAATCTTTTTTATACTGGTTTTAAACCACTTCATTGGATGTGTTGCAATAGCAGATTCCCAGATTAGTTTAGTGTTTACACTTTATTTTATTTTTCTGGTTATTTAATATTTAATGTTTATTTTACTTAGGTGATATTTGTCTTTACTGTTCTAATGTAGCACAAATCCTATGTAACATCATACTACATATTTTTGACATTAATATTAAAATCTGAAATACAGAAAGTCTTTTTGAGGCAATTTTGGAGTATTTCAAATTTTGGTCTGCTGGATAAGAGATGTTCAACCCTATAGCAGACAGCACCTGCTCCTATCTGGTCTCTCATCCAAGTATTAACTAGGGCTGTTTCAGCTTAGCTTCCAAAAACATATGGGATCTGGTGCCTTTAAGTCAGGCATGGGCAAACTTGGGCCCTCCGGGTGTTTTAGACTTCAACTCCCACAATTCTTAACAGCTGGTGGGCTGTTAGGAATTGTGGGAGTTGAAGTCCAAAACACCGAGAGGGACCAAGTTTGCCTATGTCTCCTTTAAGCTATTGAGGTGCTCCCCACATTTCAAGCTACCAGTTATTTTGAAGTAGCGCTCCTGTGGAATTATTGGGATTTTGTACTAGAGAAGAAGAAGATGGGGCTAAGAGTTATTTTGGAGTGGGAGCCAAGGGAAATTCTCCCGGGAGCGCATCTACACTGTAGGTCAGGCATGGACAGACTTCGGCCCTCCAAGTGTGTTGGACTTCAACACCCAGAAATCCCAGCCAGCTTACCGGCTGTTAGAAATTGTGAGAGTTGAAGTCCAAAACATCGAGAAGGCTGAAGTTTGCCCATGCCTGCTGTAGGTGGAATGAATGCAGCTCGAAACCACTTTTAAGCGCCTTGGCTCAATGCTATGGGATCATGAAAGTTGAAGTTTGTAGAGGCACCTGGCCCCAGCACGCTTGGGCACAGAAGACCTTAGAGAAGTGCCCAGTCCCTAGCCTTGAGCCAGGGCAGCCCAGGTGGGGTCAATGCACCCGCTCTCCACGCGACGCAGCCCGCCGCCCGGGAGCCCAGGCTGGACTCACCCCCTCGGCGTGGCCGGGCCGCAGGCAAAGGGCCGCGCGGGCAGCCGAAAGGGGAAGCCCCTCAAGGCGCCCCGGAGCATGGCTTGGCTTGGCTTGGCTTGGCTTGGCCTTCAAGGGACGCGGTGGCGGCGGAGACTGAAGACGTACAAGACGAGCCCCGGGCTCGCTCTCTCTCTCTCTCCCTTCCCTCCCTCTCTCTCCCCGTTTGGACAGCGCCGGCCAATCCTCCGGCCAATCCTTGCGTCCTCCCCACCCCTCCCCTCTGAGGTCAAGCCAGGAGCCAGGGCTGCATCTACACTGGAGAATGGAGGCAATTTGATACCACTTTAACAGCCGAGGTTCAATGCTGTGCAAGCATCAGGACTGGCGCTTTACAAAGCCTTCTATGTCAAATGATGCTGTTGCCTCACCAAACTGCAGCTCCTATAATTCTAGGTATGGGCAAATTTGGGCCTTCCAGGTGTTTTGGATTTCAGCTTCCACAGTTCCTAATGTTTTGGAATTATGGGCTAGTTCCAAAATCAGCATATGTGGATATAACCTCCAGGGAGAATGGTAATATGAGCACACTTTGAAATCATTCTGTCTCAAGTGATCTGGATTTGTCCATTAGCTTTGCTGAAGCAGACACCTGCATTGCCTCCTACTTTCAAACTATCAGACAGCACTGCCAACTGGTTCCATACAAATACAAATTGTGGGACTTGAAGTCCAAAACACCAAGTTGGCCCATGCCCAGCCCGGTAGCCAAGATTTCATTTCGGGGGGGGGGGGGGGCTGGATTTTTTTCAGGGGGGTTTCGGGGGGGCTGAGTTTCGGGGGAGGGGGGCTGAGTCTGAGTGAAAGAGGGTCTAGCCTAGTAAACCTTTTGTATCATTACCCCAATACCCCCATGCATATGGGATATATTGAGTCTGGTGATCAGATCATGATATGAATAAACATAACAGTTTAAATAATGCACCAGTAAGGCCTTTTCGCGAACCACCATGAGAATTTCGGGGGGGGGGGGGCTGAAGCCCTTCAAGCCGCCCCCCCCCCCCTCCGCTACATGCCTGACAGGACACCAATCACATGATTAACTTTCTAAACAGTAAATTGCAGGTACAGGAAAACCAGTCCAGATTTCTCAACATCTACATTTTATTTTTATATAGCTATTCACACAACTGCTCAGTGCATGATTGTGATTTCAACTATATCAGTCCTTGGATTTTATTTTATGCTGAAAATAGAGGATTTCTTTTGCTTCTTTAGAAAGCCAAATCATTGCCAGGATTTATTTATCGTGTCAGAAGTGAATTGAGGATATAATTATAATGTATTTAAAAGCACAAGCAAAGTTAGAAACTTGGCATTATACTGTGCTAAATTTCCTTTGACCAGAAGCTGGCCACTTGGAGTGCCTCTGGTGTTGCTATAAGAAGGTCGTCCATTGTACATTTGGCAGGGATCAGGCTGCATTGTAGTAATTGGTGGTTTCCAGGGCATGGGGCTCACGATGGTCACTCCGCTGTGAGGAAATGAGCAAACCACAGACCACCTATTACAATGCAGTCTGAGCTCTGCCACATGCACAATGGAGGACCTCCTTATAGCAACACCAGCGGCATTCCATGTGGCCAGCTTCTGGTCAAAGGACATTTAATAAATTGCCAAGTTTTAAAACTTTGTGTTTTTTTAAAATACATTTTCAGCGGTACCCTTGGTTTGCTTATGACATGATAATTAAATAATTTGGACTGGTCTTTACTCTTCTCTACACTCACATGTCATGGACTTCACTTTGTGGCCCCATTTCCTAAGATTGGCTCTGTATCCCATGGTACCAGAACAAAGTGTTCAGCACCTTCCAAGTCGCCCAATCTTCTATGTTATCATCTGCTATCAGCCATGGATTGAGGTTCTGGGTTTAGCCTGTCAGTTTTGGACTATTGCTTGCTGAGGTGTTCCTGAGAATATCTCTGTAGATCTTAGAAAACTATTTCTTGATTTAAGACATTAGCATGCTGGCTGATATCTGAACAGAGGATGGGCCAGAGATGTCACTGCCTTGGTCCTTTCATTACAGGCTGCTATTTCCCGATGGATGTCAGGTGGTGCAATACCAGCTAAATAGTATAATTTCTCCAGCTGTGTATGGCGTAGACATCCTGTGAAAATGCGGCATGTCTCATTAAGGGTGAGATATATTCTACACTGGGAATGCGCATTCAGCAGCAGAATAGCAAAACACAAGGGCAGGTGTCTTGTGTCTGAGGCCCCATCTACATTGGCCTATCATGCAGTTTCAGTATGCAGATGAAATGCATTGGACTGGATTATGTGGCAGTGTAGACTCAGATAATCCAGGTCAGTCTGTACTATATAAATCTACACAGACCACTATAATTCAGTTCTAACTGCATTATATGGCAGTAAAAGTGTCATTGGGAGAAAGGGATTTCTTTTTCCTGCTTCAAAGGAGAGCATAGGTAAGACATTTTGTAGTTTGTTGAGCACTCTTTGGGCCCTTCCACACAGCCCTATATTCCAGAATATCAAGGCAGAAAATCCCACAATATCTGCTTAGAACTGGGTTATCTGAGTCTACAGAGTCTGAGTCTAAAGCAGAGAAGGCTAAAGATCTTGTAAAACTAGAGCTCCCATAGCTCTTCACTGTTGAGCCATGTCAAATTACATCCATTTTACATTGCAGACGCACCCATTAAAGTGAGTTGAAGTTGTGGTGGCAGTGAATGTACTCCAAGGGCGTGTGTGTATTTCTGGAATGAATTTAATAGCCTGGCCAACTGCACATATTTTTCGACATGCTTTCCGAGGGCCTCGTCCCCTGTCCTAATTTCAGGAACAGAGGCCTACAGTGTTTTATTTGGCTTCTTGAGTTACAAAAATCCTGTTGGCCTCCTGTGTCATTTCCCTGAGGAGTCAGGAAGCCCCACACTGCAGCAAAGACTTGAGGCGCCTCACAGGCTAAAGAAATATGCCTTCAATCGTTGCCTGTTGACATAGTATGTTGTGAAGGAGGGCCTTTTCTCACACTGGGAAATGTAGTGGATTTATATCTGGCTGTCTGAGTATTTTCTTTTTAAGATATGGTCCACTTTGAGGGAGTTATGCAGAGAGAGGAAAGAGAAAAAAAAAAGGAAAGTGACCTCCCTTCTAGTGTGGTCTAAGGGCCCTTCCACACAGCCCTATATCCCAGAATATCAAGGCAGAAAATCCCACATTATCTGAGTGTGGACTGAGGGCCCTTTCACACAGCCCTATATCTCAGAATATCAAGGTAGAAAATCCCAATATGGGCCCTTCCACACAGCCCCATACTCCAGAATATCAAGGCAGGAAATCCCACATTATCTGAGCGTGGACTCAGATAACCCAGTTCAAAACAAATATTGTGGGATTTTCTGCCTTGATATTCTGGGAGAAAAGGCTGTGTGGAAGGGCCCAGTATCTGCTTTGAACTGGGTTATCTGAGTCGACACTCAATGTGGGATGTTTTGCCTTGATAGTCTGGGATATAGGACTGTGTGGAAGGGCCATAAAAGGCTAAGGGCTCTTTCACTCAGGGCCCTTCCACACAGCCCTAAATCCCAGAATATCAAGGCAAAAAATCCCACATTATATGAGTGTGGACTGAGGGCCCTTTCACACAGCCCTATATCTCAGAATATCAAGGTAGAAAAAACCCAATATGGGCCCTTCCACACAGCCCTATACTCCGGAATATCAAGGCAGGACTCCAACCCATTATCTGAGTGTGGACTGAGGGCCCTTTCACACAGCCCTCAGTGTGGACTCAGATAATCCACTTCAAAGCAGTGGGATTTTCTGCCTTGATATTCTGGGATATAGGGCTGTGTGGAAGTGCCCTCAGTCATATAACCCAGAATATCAAGGCAGAAAATCCCACAATATCTGCTTTGAACTGGGTTATCTGAGTCCACACTCAGATAGTGTGAGATTTCCTGCTTTGATATTCTGGGATATAGGGCTGTATGGAGTCTTTGACTAGGGTGCACCTGCAGTTTGAATGTTAGCTGTTAGGAATTGTGAGAGGTGAAATCCAAAACATTGGAGGATCCAAGTTTGCCCATGCCTGGTCTACACAATGATATAGCAGATTCAGCTAGAGAGACTGAGGGCCCTTCCACACAGCCATATCATTAAGGCAGAATAACCCACAATATCTGCTTTGAACTGGAATATGAGTCCAAACTGCCATATATCCCAGTTCAAAGCAGATAAAGTGGGATTTCATTCAGCTGTGTGGAAGGAGACTGACTGACTAAGTGAGTGACTGGACTGTACGCCTCTGTCCCAAAAAGGGCGAACTCCAGGGCCAGGCCAAGAGTGACCGTTACTTGGCCTCGCGCTGGCTGGCACACCTGTATTCAGGGAGCCGTGACGAAGCGGGCTCTCCTCCAATCAGCATCCCGCTCGCGCTGCCCCCACCCCCTTCGCGGGCTATATATAGGGGAGGCGCAACATAGCGCTCTCTCTGTCTCGTGCTCTTTCGCGGTAGGGTCTGGTGTGCTGACTCGAGGATCATGGCTCCTGTTGGAGGGACTGCAAAAGCCAAGAAGGTAACGCGACTTGCCGCCTGGGACTTTGCCTGGCTTCTGGGGGGTTTGTTTGTTTGGGACAAGGAGTCCCTAGGGAACAGCTGGCGCCATCGGAAACCATATGGCGGTGCTGTCAACAAACATTTTCAAGCCCTGCTAGATGGTGGGGAATGATACCATCCAGGTAAAGTGTGGAGAATTTAAGCACTAGGAAGGATAACTTTTGCACAAGGAACTTTTGGCACCCAGGGCTTGCCTCAACGTTTCTCTACTAGTCCAGGGTGTCAGAGGAATTTTGACATAATAATAATAATAATAATAATAATAACTGCAAAGACTCTGCCACAAGCCAATAAAGGTGGTCCCAGTGGTGATTGGCACCACTAAAGACCTTGGCCAGCACTTAAAAACAATTGGCACTGACAAACTTACCATCTGTCAGCTGCAAAAGGCCACCCTACTCAGATCTGCATGCACATTATTCGCTGATACATCACACAGTCCTAGACACTTGGGAAGTGTCCAACGTGTGAACCAATACAAAAGCCATTATAGTGATCTTGTTTGCTGTGTACTAATCTCAGGGGCGGCTCAACCCATTACGCAAAGTAAGCATTTGCAGTATAGTTGATTTTGCCCAGGGGCGCTCTTGAGGCACTTGGGGGAAAATAGACATTGACATATGCGAGTTGTAGTTACTGGGATGTATAGTTCACCTACAATCAAAGAGCATTCTGAACTCCACCAATAATGTAATTGAAGCAAATATGGCAGACAGAACTCCCACGACAAACAGAAAATATATATCAGCAATTGGTTGGGGGGGGGGGGGGGCAAAATTCTGTTTGCTTACCGTTGAAAATTACCTAGGGTCGCCTCTTGTTGTGTTTCTAATAATAATAATAATTGTAAAAATAATTGTGATTTTGTGATACAAAATCCAGCGTATAGATCACATTTGCTGTGACATACTGTGTTTTTGTTTCAGTAAAATAATAATAATAATAATACTTTATTTTTATTCCGCCTTATCTCCCCGAGGGAACTCAGGGTGGATTCCAACAAAGAAACAAGCAAAAAAGGCAAACATTCAATTCTTGATGTAACCAGCAAAATCCCAAAATAAATGAACATCTAATATATCAATAATATACTATTCAAAGTTCCAGAATGTTTTTCATTTCATAATATGCACAACTTTATGATTGAGATTGGAATAGGCACATTGCTACCTTTAATTTATGGCAAAGCATACTCTCATAATGCTTTTCATGCCTTTGGAACAATTGAGGGAGATTTAGTGTTTATCAGAATGAATGCAGTTGGACACCACTTTGACTGCCAGTGGCTCAATACTATTGGATCTCCATGTGACTTGCTGGCCATACCAGGTGCCAGTTCTGGCATCAGCAAAAGTACCTGCATGACTAGGAACGAGGGGAGCAATGAGCAGCCATGATCCATCCCCTTTCCTTGTGCCCTTGTCCAGGCTGCCCCAAAACTGGAATACTCGAGTTTCCAGTAAATGCAGTAATACTCCCTGACTTTGAGTCCCTTTGGGGAGAGAGAACAGGTCGTAAATAACAATTATTATTATTATTATTATTTGCCCAGAGTGGGACCAAACTGTAAAAGTTGTAATACCCAGTGGAAGTCAGTAAATATCATGGAAACAGCCAGATTTTCCTGACCTTATATGTTCACTTTGGGATACTGGGTTCAAAGTCCTTCTGAGCCTTGAAAACCCACTGGATGACTTTGGGCAAGTCACACAAAAAGGAAAAGAGGAAAGCAATGGGAAATAAATCCTGCCAGTAAAGCTCGTATGTCAGTCAGTTTCATAGAATCACAGAATTGGAAGAGACCACAAGGGCCATCCTGTCCAAGCTTCTGCCATGCAGGGAAATGCAATAGAAGCACTCCCGAGAGATGGCCATCCGGCCTCTGCTTAAAAACCTTCAGAGAAGGAGACTCCACTATGCTCTGAGGCAGCAGCATATTCCACTGCCAAACAACTCTTACCGTCAGGAAGTTCTTCCTCATGTTTAAGTGGAATCTCTTTTCCTATTGCTCTGAATCCCAATCTCTAGAGCAGCAGAAAACTAGGTTGTTGTAGGTTTTTTTGGGCTATATGGCCATGTTCTGGAGGCATTCTCTCCTGACATTTCGCCTGCATCTATGGCAAGCATTCTCAGAGGTTGTGAGGTCTGAACTAGCAGAAAACTAGTTTGTCTCCCTCCTCAATATGACAAGACACAGAACCACAAAATCAGAAGCAAATGGATCCTAAAATGAGAACTATGCATTTGAGAATGGACATTTTATGTAGTAGTTACCACAATCCGTGAAGCTGTAAATTTGAATAAAAGTCAATGGAACAAACCGGCAAGTGTATTTTATTATATACATTTCTTAAGATAGATGGCATAGCACGTAATGCTGGACAGAGGTGCAAGAATGACAAAGTGAAAAAAGCATCAGCAATCCTAACAAGAGGCAATTATTTACCCTGAATTTTAAAAATATGAATGCAAAGAACTAAATTTTATCAATGTTAGGGGCAGAGGAACACATATTTGATAACAATGCAGAATCCTTATACCCATTACATGTGAAATAAATGGAAATGTATGGGTGGAGCAATGGGTATCACAGATTATTCTGTGATACTTTGGATAGTTGTATGGTAGAGGAATAAATTTTCAGGGAGTATTTAAATTCAGAATAACATACTATGGCTTTGGGGCTGCATCCAGATCTGGTGCCTTTGGTACGAAATTTCCCTCAGTCTCCCTTTTTCTGACAGTAAAGAATTCCTGTTCTAGAAGCCTCCAGGTGTAACTCTTATCTCTTGTAGAAGCCTGTTGTGCTGTTTAACATAATAAGATATCCATTTTTCAAAACCATAAGTGAATGTTCAGCCCATACCACCTCCAAAGGATTCCTGGGCAAAAAATTATCCCTCGTTATGGCCTAAATACATTTTATACAAGCTGAATGGCAAGGCAAAGCAGAGGACTAAGAATTGACAAGCATAAAAGGAGTCAGCACTTTAAGGAGGTATGGGTCACATTGCCCTAGCTGTGAAGAACTATTCTAAGGGTTGCATTTCACATGTGTGTGTGTGTATGTGTGTGTGTGTGTAAAGGGTCAAGGCATGCTGGAGCATTAGGTGAAACTTAGTACTAGCCCTGCTAGTAGAGTATTTGGAGAACAGATATGCCACCTGCCTGACTTCATCAAAGTTGACCTGCTGCCCTCAGGCTCTCTGCTATTGACAGTGTTGAAAAGAGATTCATCTACAATCTGATTGTATATAGAATAGGGAGATGAGGGAGAAATCTTATAATTTGTATCAATAGCATTGAGCCAAGACAAAGTGATGTCAAATTGCATTAATTTTGCAGTGTAGGTGCACCCTATGTCTTTCCTCCAGATCCGCAGAGCATCTACAACCTTTGAGTGAATTAGAGATAACAAAATTAGAGTCAGGATCACATTTAGGTAAGTTAGGCAAGAGGGAGAGAGTAAGTGATGTGCCTTAGAGTTAACATCAGTCAGGATTTATATATATTGCATCAGTTTGTTCAATTTTTTACACTTGAGCTTCTGAGAATTCAACATATTGAAAAGCTTGACTTCAAGTATGATATTTGTTGTGGCAGCAGTTAATAAAGGTGTTGTTGAGGGGGTAGATAAGATAAAGTTTCACACTGGTAGCACAAGGGCATCTAGGAATTCCATACAATTGGTAGCTGCAGTGATTGAATGAGTGGAAGTCCTCATATTTGGTGGCACAGTTAGCTATAATAATATTTGTTATATTATTATATTGTTTACAGAATTTGATTTTATAAATAGAATGGTAAAAATTGGGATTGAATATAACATGGTTCTATACTGATTTTGCTAGCCCCCTTGCCATCAGTTAGAGTAGATCCAATGACTCCATACAATTTACAAAAGGGTTACTTTATCAAGTTCACACTGATGCATTGTAAACTTGCTAAATCAATCCTTTTGGTTATTGTTTGGGTTGTGTGTCAGATTGTTGTTACACTGTAATCGCGATGCATACATGTTATTTTTTGTATATCTGTTTTTGTTTTAGGGTATTTTAGAACGCTTAAATGCAGGAGAAGTTGTGATTGGTGACGGAGGATTTGTCATTGCTCTTGAAAAGAGAGGCTATGTAAAAGCTGGGCCATGGACTCCAGAAGCTACAGTAGAACACCCAGAAGCAGGTTGGTGTAATCTGTAATATATGTGGTGGTGTTTACATAAAATTATCCAATTGGAGAATAAACATGCTGATCTCAATCCAGCTAAATTCAGCCATGATTAAAGGTATATTCCTTAATCATACACTTCTTGACCTGAAAGTAAATTCAGTTGTGCTCACTCAGGGTTTGTTTCTGAATGCACATGCATAAGATTGTACTCGTAGAGTTGCCCCAGATCCAGAAAGTACCTGCTGAATCAAAGGCCATGTATCTTGTCTGTTATCTTGCTGGCTTGCCCCTGTATTGCTGATGCCGCTCCCCACTCACCATGAAGTTTCCTGAAGATACTTGATTGTCACTTGTCACATTTCCTGATGTCAGAATAGGGCACCCACTTGATCAGCAAAGAGAAAGTAGAGCAACTGTTTCCTCATAGCTGATCACATAGGTATCCCATTTTGATATTAGCAGATGCAACTGTGATACTCAGGCACTTCAAAAATCTCTGTGTGCTGCAAGGGAAGGATGATGGCAACAGCATCCATCTGGACAGTGAATCAAGGTGGAATGGACACAATGCAGCTGTCCAGGAAGCTTTAAAACTGGAGTTTCCTGAAAATCCTGGAGTATCCCTCAACTTTGCTTAAAGCAAGGCAAGATTAGATTAATAACAGAAAACTTGCGATCCTCACCAGAAGTCACAGTGTGTCATGTAGACTTCTGGTGCTGGATTCAAGGTGCATTCAGATATTTTTATTCATATAGACTAGCCCGCAAAATACATTCCTGAACAAAGGTACTAGGTGTAAATTTCATTTAAAAGAATGAGATTTATTTCTTATTGAATCCACACTTGTAGTTTAGTGGGAGGGGACTTTAAAATGTTTAGCCAAAGAGCTCCTGGGTCTCACTAAAATCAAGCCCCAGAATTCTGCAGGAAGAAGCCACAACATGTGTGGTGGGATGCAAACTCTTTGCCTACTCTTTAAGCTTGAGTGGGATGAGGCCAATGCAATTCTAGATGGCCCAGGTCCAGGCTATATGGTTGACCACATCCCCTTTTACAAACCTGCCCAGGCCCTGAGATCTTAAGGAGAGATTCTTCTCTCAGTCCTATGTCCATTTCAAGCTCAATTGGTGGAAACGAGAGAGGGCCTTCTTGGCAGCAGCTCCTCAACTCTGGAACTCCCTGCCCAGGGAAGCCAGAATGGTTCCCTCCCTGTTGTTCTTCAGGTGGCAAGTTAAAACCTTTTTATTCAAGCAGGCCTTTAAAGAAGAAGATTTTTAAGATTATCAGGAGCTGCTGTGATTTTGTATGCTTTTAATGATGATTAATATTGTTTTAACACTTGTAGATCGTATATTTTAAGTTATATGTTTTTAATTGTGAGCTCCTTTGAGTCTCCAAATGGGGAAAAAGCAGGATGTAAATAAACATAAACATAATAATAAAGTAAAGATTTTCCCCTGACATTAAGTCCAGTCGTGTCTGACTCTGAGGGTTGGTGCTCATCTTAAGCCGAAGAGCTGGGGTTTTCCATAGACGCTTCCAAGGTCATGTGGCTGGCATGACTGAGTGGAACACCGTTACCTTCCCGCAAGAAGGGTACCTATTGATATACTCACATTTGCATGTTTTTGAACTGCTAGGTTGGCAGAAGCTGGAGCTAACATTGGGAGCTCTTGCTGCTTCCCGGATTGGAACCTTGACCTTTCAACAAGTTTAGCAGCTCAGCTGTTTAACCCACTGCACCACCAAGGGCTTAATAATAATAATAATAATAATAATAATAATAATAATAATTCTATGTCTTCTTGAAACCAATGGAACAAATAATTTGTCTCAAGTCTCCTTTATTTCAATGAGTCACACTTTAGCTCAGTGTAGATATTCAATCCAATAGCTAGTTCAATCCATTTAATCAATGGAAATTTGATAGATTTGTTAATTCTGTTGATTCAATGGGTCTGCACTCAAAAGAAGTATTACTTTGTCTTTAAATGTCTTTGATTTTTTAAACATTATTCCAGTTTCATAAATACAGTATTTTATCACAATATTTTAAAGTATATTACTATTTGTCCCATATCTGAAGCAATCAGTACACAAATGCTTTTTTACAGAGATAGAAACTTACTTACTTAGGCGATCCCTTGTAGTCCGAGGATGATGGCCCTCCAAGTGTAGTGCTTGGTAGTGGTTACACAGGTGGCCGTGGAGACCTATTCTTGATCCTCATGTTCTTCCGCAGCGAGGACATCAGTTTTCAGGTGAAAGGCAGTCCTGGTCAGGGTTGTCTTGATGCACCTTCAAAAGATGTGGTGACAGCAACAAAATACTCCTACTAACTTAATTCATAGTCTATTGGGTACTGCCTGCTTTTAATGCTGCCAAAAGCTAGGTGTGCTGATACAATTTTGAATAGCAGTTCTGTGTCCAAAATAATTTGGCAAATGCTCTATCTGTCCTGAACAGACAATAAAGAGAAATTAACTTCTCCATGCAACATGTGAACTCCCTCAAAATCAGGAGTCAAAATCATTTGAAAATACAATGAACAAGTATTTTGCACCTAAAATCATTTGTAATAAAAGGCTTGCAGAAATATGATCATGTCAAACGGAGTGAAAGAGATTTGATTGTAAATTATTTTAAGTTACTTTTTGATTGATGAAGAATTATATGTATGACCTGACTTGTAAGAATGACATTCCTTTACATTGGACCCAATGTCTTAAATTTGAGCAATGTAGTCTGTGCTCATGGTTTTAGGTTTACTGTGAAATAGCTAATATAAGCTGCCTATGCAGTGGAGTTAAAAAAAACCTGTCATAATTGTAAACAGAAATACTTAGAAACAAATCCCATTTAAATATGTTGGTAGAAATGCTTTCTAAATTGTTTATTCAGTTGTCCTACTGCACATGCTATCTACGTTATAAAAATGTGTGAATTCATCATAGTAATGGTTGCTGCTAGATGGAGGCAGATGTATGTCTTTATACCATATTTATTTGAATGTAATGCACACAAGTTGTGCATTACAAAAAAGTAATGCACAACCTTTTTGGCTTAATTGTTTAGCCAAAAATGAGATAGTTTCACATTAGTTATGTACCACTTGCAAGCAAAGAGAATAGCGTGCTGTTTCTTTTTTTAACAGTGCTGTACAATATTAAGTAAATAATTATGTAATATATAATAACAAATGTAGAAGAAGTTGCTGAAACAATACTAATACAGAATTACATTTGACTCTTGGTTTGTTTAAACATTTTGCAGTTCGTCAGCTGCATCGAGAATTCCTAAGAGCTGGAGCAAATGTTTTACAAACATTCACCTTTTATGCCAGTGATGACAAATTAGAGAACAGGGGAAACTATGTAGCTGACAAAATTTCTGTGAGTAGTTTCATTTCCTTTTTAATATTTTTGGCACAAAGGCAGATTCATGACTGCAGTACAAAAACATGGTTTATCTTTATACGCTGTTACTCGTTTATTAAAAAATTGAAATATGAAGATTCAAATGAAATGTACCATGATTTAATATGCTGCAATAGGAATGGATTGCAAAACTCCAGGGATGTTATAAAGCCGTGAAAAATAAATGCAGATTAATCTTAATGGAATTATTTCCTGGAAATCCCTTTCACGTTATGTATTACTACAGCGGGCCTTTGGTATCCACTGGGGCTTGGTCATAAAATCCATGGATGTACAAGGCCCTTCCACATAGCTGAATAAAATCCCACATTATCTGCTTTGAACTGGAATATATGGCAGTGTGGACTCAGATAACCCAGTGTCTTGATATTCTGGGTTATATGGCTACGTGGAAGGGCCACAAGTCCCATTATATACAATGGCGTAATAAAATGATGTGTCCCATACATAATGTAAAATCAAGGTTTGCTTTTTACAAAAACATGTTCATACCATGGATGATTAAATCCATATATGAAGACTCCAAGGATATGGAGGGCTGACTATTTAAGAAAGGACGCCGCTCATATTGTTAAAAAGTATAGCCTGTATTTCTTTACAAAGAAGTAACTTCTTGTGCTGGGAAAGAATAACAGCAAATTGATAGCAAAAGAGAAATATTGTAAAAGTATTGGAGTACATCTAGGCCCTATTTTTCACTCAGAGAATGAAATTACATTTTAATTTAATACAAATACTTTAACCTTTACACCACACAAGAGTCCAGTTTATTGAAAAAAGTGAATATAAAAAAGGCAAAAGGTAATATCAAAAACTATGTCCAAAAAAGCAATAGGAGAAAAGGTTATTAAAAGACAATAGTCATTCGTCACAACCTCTGACTGAACAATCATCAGCTCTGGCTGAACCATAACAAATGCTTTAACTATTTATTGGTGGAGGGAGGGAAGGATCCGTCTGCACATGTCCAAGTTGTAGTTCTCACCTGAAGAGGAATGGGTTTCTCCATCTTTTTGAAGATTCAGGAGAGTGATCCATGGAGTTTAAATTAATGTCTTCCTAAATGTATATGAACTGAAAGATGTATGGGTTTTTTAAAAATTGGATCATATGAGTAGAATATAACATATCCACATTTCCTCACAATAATGTTTATAAAACAACAAAGGCAGGGTGATATATATATATATATATCCCTTTTTCGCTGTTTTTCTCCTTTCTCCTCCCTCACCCTCTCTGTTAGATACTCTGAGCAACTAGGATTTATCTGTCCACACAGGTAAATTGGGACATTTTGAAATGAAGCATTTAGCACAGTCAGTGTTGACAATCATGATTTTCTTAGAGAATGTATCAGTTGATTACATTTTTAAAATGAAGCAATGAGTCCCTCTACAGAGGTAGAGAAGATTGGGATATAAAAGTTTTAAATAAATAAAATAAATAATATATTTGTATAATGTATACATTTTATTCATTTTGCACTGTGGTGATATAATAGTGTAGTAGACATACACTTTAAATCTGTACTAATTAAATTTTCCTACTTTTAGGGCCAAAAAGTGAACGAAGCCGCTTGCAATATTGCAAAAGAAGTAGCTGCAGAAGGAGATGCCTTGGTGGCTGGAGGTGTCAGTCAAACACCTTCATATCTAAGCAGCAAGAGTGAAGCTGAAATTAAATCAATATTTCGAAAGCAGCTAAACATTTTTATGAAACAAAATGTGGATTTCTTAATTGCAGAGGTAAGTTAAATCGTGAAAGAAATTATATGTAATCAATGGAACAATGAAACCTCTCTGCTTTGGTGTATCAAAAACAGTTATTAGTTGTATTGAAAAAAGGAAAAAGTCTATGTGCCACAGAATCTGTTATTAGATGCAAACATTTGTTCATGCATGCATACATACACAAGAGAACGCTCAGAAATATATTGTGATGAATTTACTATATTGTTCAGATCAACTCTGATTTTAACTCTGCATTAAAGGTAGTTTGAGTCATGCACTTGTCCAGTTTGGATAGATGCATTTCAGTGTGTTCAATATGATGGTGTGGAGAAACCTGTTGCAGAAGTGAAGGCAACCAGTTGTCTGCTAGATAGATACCCATCCCAACTGACTAGAGCTGCCAGAGAAAAGATGGTCTGTTAGAAGGTGTAAGTTGTAAGTGTTACTTTTTAAAAAAGCTATATTTCAACCCCACAAAAGAAGCAATTGTCAGACCTCTATTGAAGAAACCTGCAATGGGGCATATCATCCTAGATAAGCCCTTATAAAAACATGGTCTTAAAGTGAGTGGTAATGACACAACTCTAGGTATTCTTGGTTGAAATTGATTGTTTGGACCCATTCCAATATGGGTTCAGGCCTTTTTATGGGATGGAAACAACCTTAGTAGATTACGTATACTGGAAGTTGGATAGGAGGAGTACATCTTTGTGATTTTTCTGAATCTCTTGGCAGAATTTGATACTAGTAATTACAGTATCCTTCCAGACTATTTTGATTGATATATGGGACATGGGAGCATTTTGATTCCTTTCTGCCTCAATGATCTTAGTAACGGTTGCTGTGGGACTGCCGTTCAGCCTCCAGTTCACTAGCATGTGAGGTTCTACAGGACTCAGTAGAGTACACTATAGTTTGGGGTTGGATATAATCAATATTATTATGTTTATTTATATCCTGCTTTTTCTCTCTATAAGGGGACTCAAAGCAGCTAACATTAAAAGCATTACAATTTAAAATATACAAATTGTAAAACAGTATTAAATATCCGTAATATTAGAAACAGTTCATATTAAATCCATAAAAACATATAAAACCGCAGCAGCCCCTGACATGATCTTAAAAACCATTTTTTAAAATCTGTCTGAATAAAAAGGGTTTAGCCTTCCACCAGAAGGACAGCAGGGAGAGGGCCATTCTAGTGCCCCTGTGCAGGGAGTTCCAGAGTTGAGGGGCAGCCACTGAAAAAGTCCCCTCTCTCGTTCCCACCAACCAAGCTTGGTAGCATCAATATGTTGATGCTACCCAGCTCTGTTTCTCTCTCATGCCTGATGCCAAGGAAGCTGTAGAAGTCCTGAATTGTCTGGATTCAGTGAGTAAATAAAGCAAGGTTTAATAATAAAGAATAACTTTATTTATATCCCGCTCCCTCTCCCCACAGGGATTCGGAGCGGCTCACAAACAGTATAAAATCACAGAATACATAATAAGGGAAATAAATATTTCAAATTAAATACATGACCAACAATAACTAATTACAAAAATTAATCAACCATAATGGACGAAAAAGGAACATCAATATAAATAAAAATGTAGTTTGTTTGTGGGATTAACATAACTCAAAAACCCCTGGACGAATTGACACCAAATTTGGACACAATACACCTATCAGGCCAACAAGTGACCATCACTCATAAAAACACTGTAAAACACAGCAGAAGAGATTTAAAGCAAAAAAAATACATTACAACGTATTTGCAAAATCACACACACACACACATATGCAAACACACATATATACACTTATACACAAATATACACACACACATATAAACACAAAACACATATACACAGACTGGGCCACAGCAACGCGTAGCAGGGGACGGCTAGTCATATATAAATAAGATTAAATACATAATACTTACACTGTGCCACCATTGAAAGCTCCCAATCACTGTCCTAGTCACTGAATCCCTGAACCCAGATGAGACAGAAATTTTATGGCTTGGTAGACATCTTAACCTGGGGGTGGTATTGCAGTCTTTCTGGTCAATGTTGCACTCCCTCTGAAAGAACTTTTGTAACTTGGAGATTCTCTTGGAACTAGCACTGCTACTGGAAAATAGGTCATTGCTGTGGACTGGAATGCCTTCATCCACCATATGGGGAAGGCACAGTAGTTAATGCTTTAATGACCTCCTAAGAATGCACTCTATTTGCTGTTATCATATAAACATATTTGGAAACATCTATTGCAATGTGCTGCAAAGTGCTGTTGGATGTGTATTGTAGAGACCAAATAGTATTTGTCTTACAAGAACTGGGCTGATTTTTAGTTTTGCCCTAGAAAGCCCTGAGTGTCACGAGACCAAGATATCTGAGAGACCCACCTCCTCTCATATACTGTAAGCCTTTCTGTCCAGTATTTCAGGTTGACAGAGCTTGCCTTTTTTCATGACCCACCACCCCACAAGGGTTTTCTCTTGAGTGTGAAACTCTTAAGTGAAGTCTGGATAGTTTCATCCCTTGTGAGCTTCTGGTGGGCAACTGCGATTGAGTTGCTTCACATAGCATTCAGATCTTGAAACTGTTCTACCGTTTTAAATGTCTGATGTTAAATTATTTTTAAGAAATACTTATATTTGCCTCTAACGTTTTGTAATGTATGCATGTAATGTTTTAATTCCCCCCCCCCCCCCATTGCATGTGGCTTCAGGGACTCTGGTGGGCTGACAAGTGATACATATAGTCAATTATTCAATGCCTTAAAAACACATAATTCCAATGCATTTAATAAATAAAAACTAAAGTTACAGAGCTGTAATCAGATTCTGTGCAAAGAAATGTCAGCAAATGTGCCCATTGATGGCCAAGAGCTCTTAACTGGCTGACAAGGACAACAAGCCAACTCAGCGTGATGATCCAGTGAGGACAAACCATTTTTTACCTGACTGGATGGTCTGGATTCTGCCCCTATGGCTGCTGTGTGTTGGGGGGAAAGCATCTGAACAACGCCATAGAATCTGAGGTCAATCTGGAGCAGGAATGTTCCAGACAGCTCCGGATTTTCCTGTAAATATAGATCCGCCACTATTCCAAAAAGTAAAATTGGAATCAATTTTCCTGAGGAAATAGTTTAAATGTTTTAGATATTTAGAAACTTTGGGTTTTTTTCCCTTAGGGGCTACTTTTTATTTTATCCCTTCCAGCTGTAACTCTATTTCCTTTTTAAAAAAAATACCTTTTTTTTTTAGTATTTTGAACATGTTGAAGAAGCTGTGTGGGCAGTTGAGACATTAAAGGAATCTGGGCTTCCCATTGCTGCTACTCTATGCATTGGTCCAGAAGGAGACATGCATGGTATAGCACCTGGAGAATGTGCTGTTCGGCTTGTAAATGCTGGTAAGACTCTCTCCTGTCCATCAACATATGGTGAAAAATACTTGGTACCTAACATGAGCAGAAAGAGTCGCTAGCTACACTTTTCAATGTAAGCAATACTTAGGTTGAATAGAAGGAAAATACCAGAGGCAACCCTACCATTAAGCAGATGAGGCAACTACCTCAAGCTTAGGTGCTACCAGGGGCATCAATGACATTCCTTGCTATTTTCCTGACATTCCAAGTTGTTACTTTTCTTTGGATGTTAGGTGTAAGTGTTCTTCACAATGGTTTGGTTAGTTCTGATTAGAATAGGCTCATTGAATCAATAACGAAGGCATGAGCCAACATGGAAGTAAATATAATTGGTTGGTCCAGAAGGAGAGTTTTTCCAGTCAGTTTATTCCAGTCAGGAGTAAAAATAAGATTCAAGGCAATATGTCCTAAGCTCCTTAAACTAGACTGCTGAAGTATTGGGGATACTTTCTTATTATCAGAGGTATTGGGGATAGATCCTTATTACTGATGTTTAAGTTAGGAATTAACTAGCAGTGTAAGCAGCATATGCAGATGAATTTTGAGGTGTCAGCAATTCATTGCACTCAAAAAATCTAGACATTATGGAAGACTTTCCTTCTTACTCTTCAGGTGCTTCTATTGTTGGAATAAACTGCCATTTTGATCCAACCACTTGCCTCAAAACTCTGAAACTCATGAAAGAGGGTTTGGCAGCTGCTAAACTAAAAGCACATTTGATGTCACAACCACTGGCTTTTCACACTCCTGATTGTGGAAAGCAGGGTTTTATTGATCTGCCAGAATTTCCTTTTGGTAAGTCTTGGGTGTTTTTGAATTTGATAAGCATCAAATTAAAAGAATAATACATGATATCACATTAAATTTACATTTATGTCCATGACAATTAATTTCATTGTGGAACTGAGATTTATGTTGGAGAAAATATGCACATAGTGGGGTCAAGAATAAAACCAATTTTGTGCTGCTTAAAAATTAAAGGCAAATCATATTAATTTTAGCCAAAATTAGAAATTTCTTCCTCAAAAAGAGGAATTTGCTTGCAATTCATATTACTGCATGAACTTTTTTTCTTTAGTAATGGCTTGTGTACTGGAAGAACTCCCAAGAAACTAGAGAGTAGTGTTAGATGCATGCATTTGTTAACCAGGTTTGCATTGTCTAAAGAATTTTTTTGTTTTGTTTTTGTGTATTTCCAGTGTAATGACAGTTTTAGGGCCCCTTGGTGGCACAGCAGGTTAAACTGCTGAGCTGCTGAGCTTGCTGACCATAAGGTTGGCGGTTCGAATCCAGGGAGCGGGGGAGCTGACCCAGCTTCTCTCAACCTAGCAGTTCAAAAACATGCAAGTGTGAGTAGATCAGTAGGTACCACTTCGGTGAGAAAGTAACTGTGCTCCATGCAGTCATGCTGGCCACATGACATTGGAGATGTCTATGGACAATGCCGTCTCTTCAGCTTAGAAATGGAGAGGAGCCCCACCCCACAGAGTCGGACATGACTAGACTTAATGTCAGGGGAAACCTTTACCTTTAATGACAGTTTTGTCAAATTTGTGCAAAGTATTAACTAAATGTTCAAGGAATAATGAATTAAAACCAATTGCATATCATCAACAGCTTTGGAGCCAAGAATCCTGAGCAGATGGGATATCCATAAGTATGCAAGGGATGCTTATAACTTGGGGGTCAGATATATTGGAGGATGCTGTGGATTTGAACCATACCACATCAGAGCCATTGCTGAGGAGCTGGCCCCTGAAAGAGGCTTCTTGCCACATGGTTCTGAAAAACATGGCAGCTGGGGAAGTGATCTGAGCATGCATACCAAACCGTGGGTCAGAGCGAGGTAAGTATATTTTTAACTTTGGCACTTAAACAGCCCACTGAACAGACTTCCTTCTTAGAAACGGTTGCCTCAGATAGCCAAGTACTTAGAAGTATTGGAACTTTGTGTCATTATACCAAACCATGTATGATCAGAGTTTCATAAGAGAAATGTATCAATGCAGGTAAAAAGATGGAAACAAAGAATGTGAGACTTTTTCAGCATATAAATTGTGATTATGTTAACTCGATCCTGTTTGAATTGAGTTAAATCTCTTTTCATTTATTTTAGGATAACTTTTATTCCACAATTGTACTATTAGAAAACCCATTAAAGATTTTCTAACAATAGAAAAATGTGGCTCTCACCACATTGGATTGGTAGTGTTTTTGTGCTCAATAAATCTGAGGGTATTGAATTCAGTCAGAACACTGACTGCTTAATCTATATGCTAAGTAGTTTCCCTTAGAAAAGGACATCTACATTCAAAACATACCAGGAAATTTAGATACATTTGATAATGACTCTGAATTGCCTTCTTTTTATTCTTACTCTGTGTTACTGCTCTCCTGGTTAAGACATGGGTTAATAGAAATTACCTACACATCTCTGGCATGTAATTTTGAAGCTTGACCCCTCATTTAATCTGACTACAAGGAATGACTCAAATTACAAAGGAAGGTAGTGTATATAATTTTTAACAAGGACTAAGATTTGACTGGCAGAAAATGCAACTTGCTCAAAAGAGGTTGATACTACTATCTTAGATCATAATAAATTGTGGCAAGTTCTTGGTGCTATGGGGGATACCAAGCCACCTTGTCTGTCTATTGAGAATTCTGTATAATGAGCAAGTATAATGGCCAGACCATGAGACAACAGACTGGTTCAAGATTGGGAAAGGAGTAAGGCGGGGCTGTATACTCTCACACTACCTATTTAGCTTGTATGCAGAACATATCATGTGATACGCAAGGCTTGAAGAATCCAAGGCTGGAGTTAAAATTTCTGGAAGAAACATTAACAACCTTAGATCTACAGATGATGCCACTTTGATGGCCAAAAGCAAGGAGAAGCTGAGAAGCCTTCTAAACAAGGTGAAAGAAGAAAGTGCAAAAGTTGGGTTGCAGTTAAACATCAAAAAACCCAAGATCGTGGCAACAAGAATGATTGATAACTGGCAAATAGAGTGAGAAAACGTGGAGGCAGTAACAGACTGTGTATTTCAAGGTGCAAAGATTACTGCAGACACAGACTGCAACAAGGAAATTTATTGCTTGGGAGGAGAGCAATGGTCAATTTTGATGAAATAGTGAAGAGTAGAGACATCACACTGACAATGAAGATCCGCATAGTTAAAGCAATGGTATTCCCCATAGTAACTTATGGATGTGAGAGCAGACCATAAGGAAGGCTGAGAGAAGGAAGATATAAGCTTTTGATCTGTGGTGTTGGAGGAAAATTTTGAGAGTGCTTTAAACCACAAGAAGATCAAACCAGTCCATGCCCCAGGAAATAATGTCCAACTACTCACTGGAGGGAAGGATATTAGAGGCAAAGATGAAGTACTTTGGCCACATAGTGAGAAGACAGGAAAGCTTGGAGAACATAATGATGATGGAGAAAATGGAGGGAAAAAGGAAGAGAGGCCGACCATGGGCAAGATGGATGGATGGTATCCTTGAAGTGATTGGCTTGACATTGAAGAAGCTGCAGGTGGTGACAACCAGCAGGGACCTTTGGCATGGACTAGCCCATTTATTATTTATTTATTTATTTCACAGTTTTGTATACCGAGCTTCTCAACCTCGTCGAGGGACTCAGGCCGGTTTACAGCCATAAAAACTTATACATTCATTAAAATATCATATATCACAAATTACAAAACAACTTTAAAAACACTAAATATAAAACTACAGTGGTCAGTCGTCCTAATAAGATGGATCTATATCCACTTCCATCCAGAGTCCTATGGTGTTGTCTCATTCATCGAAGGCCTGACTCCACAGCCACGTCTTCACCCATGAGGTCACAAAGAGTCAGAAGCGACTGAACGAATAAACAATGAACTATCTTGCTACTAAAACTTTGGATTGCCTGAATTACACTGATCTTTTAGGTTATCTTGGGTAGAGGATTATTTTGGTTTCACCTTTACTATTGTTTTCAGCTAAAAAGTGATTTCCGGTAACAGTCTGTGCATATCCCGAAAAGTCTGAAAGCAAGTAATAAAAATGGATTTTTGCACTTTTAGGGTTAAACTGAGATTATTTTATGACTGTTTTATTTATTTCGTGTCAGGGCAGCCAGTCAACTGTCTGTTGATTGACATATCCATGTACTGTGTAAATTAAAAACAGAATTTGTCTCTTTGTTTCCAGGGCCAGGAAAGAGTACTGGGAGAATCTGCTGCCTGCTTCAGGCCGCCCATATTGCCCTTCACTGTCAAAACCAGATGACTGGGGAGTGACCAAAGGAGATGCGGAGCTGATACAGCAGAAAGAAGCAACATCTGAGCAACAGCTAAAAGAGCTGTTCAACAAACAGAAATTAAAATCCAAAGTCGTAGCTTGAATAGTTAGCAATCGTGATGTGCTGAAATAATTAGATTAATGTGTAATCGACATTCAGTGTGAAGATGATTATAGGCAAGATGTGCTGATCATGACTTTAAAGGCAAGTTTAAAGTATAATAAACCTTAGCAATGAAAATATTACACTGTAATATTTTATTTTATGAAAAATATTAGCCATAATGAATTCATGTGGAATTTCAAGAGTTCAGATGTTAGAAGCATCCACAAAGCACCAAAACATTTGTAAGTCCCAATTTACATATTCCTTGTTCTGAGAATGTTCACTTTCTCAAGTCCTTTTGAAATGACTGGGAAGTAAACATCCATGAATGGTTAAATAGACCAATCATAGTGTAAAACTAGACATGAAGAGAATATGTATTCACTAAGATGAATCTCTCTTCCTTTTAGATGTTTGTTTCAGCAATCAGAGTTGCAATTGAGACTCATATACTTTCCAGTGACCACTCTGAAAGCAAAGCATGTTAGATTTGAGAGAGACCTAGTTTTGAATTGTGTTACATGTGTAATCTAGTTTGATACTTAGGCATACAGCTTCAAAATAAGCAGAAAGGTCATGTGGTTGGGAGTTTCTGCCAGACATCTTAAGGCCCACCAGCACTCCGTGGTAGAGTAGGAAATCAGGGAAGGACTGTTTTACAGTTTTTCTTCATTGACTTCTGATGGGGATTATGGCTTTGGAGAGGCCATGTCAGGGAAACAGAAAGCTTATGACTATTTAGATTTTTGGTTGCCCCACCACAATGACTTCATTACAGTCCATTCCAGTATCGCACTGATGCACCAATCAGGTAACTCAGATGATTTTCCTCACATTTTTATTCTTATAGTGAAGCAGTGGTGGGCTTTAGTTCCAGCTCTGAAAATGAACTCTACATATCAATGGGGAACTGAGGTCTTATGTTAAAATATAAACAAGTTAAATACTCTTGAATGTTCCTATATCTTTCATTAATATCTGGTAAATAACATATGAGACTCTATATGTTAGATATAGACTGAAATTAATGTTCTTTATTAATATGAATAAAGATTGGTAAATTGAATTACTGTCAGCTGTACTAAAGAGTTTACCTTTGTTTTACAACACTGAGCTCTGCAAGTGCAGCATTTTTCTGATTGAAGCAAAGAGTGTTTGATTTGTGAGGATACCAAGATACCTGTATATAAAACTATTGTCCTTCCAATTCTATTGTACATCTGCAAACATGGACCATCTATAAGTGTCACTCTTGTCTTCTGGAAAGATTCCATCAGCGTTGCCTCTGAAAAATCCTGCAAATCTTTTGGAAAGACAAATGGACAAATGTCAACATGCTGGAAGAGGCAAAGACCACCAGCACTGAAGTGATTATTCTCAGCCATCAACTTCATTGGACTGTCCGTGTTGTTCAAACTTCTGGTCACTGTTTCCCAAAGTAGTTACGTCTTTCTGAACTCAAGAATAGAAAACGGAATGTCGGTGAACTACAAAAGAGATTTAAAGATGGACTTAAGGCTAACTTTAAAAGTATAGAATAAACACTCAGAACTGGGAATCCCTGGCACTTGAGTATTTTAACTGATGAGCAGATATTACCAACGATGCTATGGATTTTGAAAAGACACAAATAGAGGGCGAAAGGGACAAAAAGTGCCAAGAGGAAGGTGAATCAAACAAATCCTTGTCAAAACTGCTTGCCATCTGGAAATCTATGTCATCACTGTGAAAGACCATGTGGGTCCAGAATAGGTCTCAACAGTCACGGACACACAGTCAAGACTCTACCCTTTTAAGACAAACATACTTGGCCACAAGTGATCGCCTATAATAATCTAGCCTTTGTTGCCTTCTCAAACTGAAAGAAAGTGACTTGCCTAAAATAATCCAGTGGGTTTCCATGGCTGGACTAAGGATTTGAGCCCTGGTCTCCAGAGTAATAATCAATTTCTCAAATCACGACACCAAGTTTATTCTCAGGAGGAGAATTATTCCTACCCAATCCTACTGAAGGAATTGTTTCAATCAGCAATTCATTACTTAATTAAGAAAGGAAGATCAATTTAAACCACTTAAACTGCAACATCCTTTTAAATAATTTATAGTCTAAAATGCATTAAACCAGCTAACAAATTAAAAAGATATAAAGCTCTTCAGGCCATGAACATGTACTACTTGGATACAGTTATATCTTAAAAACCTTAGTAAAAACCCATGTTATAACTTACAATGATGACATTGTTGGATGTAATAAGGCCTCTAACAGGAGGACATTCCACAAACTGGGTTCCACAACACTTAAAGGCACTTCTTTTGCACATCCTCACAAAATGCATTGCTCCCACTGGAGCAATTTTGGATTCTGAACTTATATTTGTATTCCAACTCAGACTAGATACTTTTTCAGTCTATCAGAAGTATGAGAGAGCAAAACTTTCAAAGTGAGAATTGCTTCAAGTTGTCAGCTGTCTTCTCTAAACAGCTCTTCAAATAACAGCTTTTCAGCTAAATCAGGTAGCCACTTAGATCTTATTAAGAAAGAAAGAATGCATCACTCTCCAAGAAAAAGACAGAAGAGGGAATGTAGTCTAAATAAAATATGCAATTACTATAAATTTAATTTTAAAAATACATCTTATAGGACTGCATACTCTGCTATGTTAACCTTTGTGCCAATCATACTGCAGTTGTGTACCTTTCACACTACAGTTACAGCTCTGGAGTTACATCTACACTGGGGATGGCCAAACTTCGGTCCTCCAGTGTTTTGGAGTTGAACTCCCACAATTCCGGGCCTCAGGACCGAAGTTTGGCCATGCCTGATCTACACTGTTAATGCAGTGTGACACCACTTTAACTGGCATTGCTCAGTGTTATGGAATCCTGGGGTTTGTCATTTTGCAAGGTCTTTAGCCTTCTTTGACAAGTAGTCTCAACGCCTCACCAAACTACAGTGTTCAGGTTTCCATAGCACTGAGCCATGGCAGTTAAAGTAGTGTTGAACTGCATTATTTCTACAGTGTAGATGAACCTTTGATTCTGTTTTAACATCCATGGCCACATCCTATGGAATTTTAGGATTTGAGATTCGGGGAAGGGCACTTATAGTTCTAGTCTCAGCAAACTACAAATCTCAGAATTCCCTAAGAGGTCTCCATGTCAATTCAAATACAATCATAATGCTATATTTGTGCAGTGGGAAATGGATCCAGATTCTTACTGTTGATGGGAAAATTCAAGATCCCCAATTCTTTGGCTGGCCATTAGAGTGGAGAGGCCTTTCAAACAAGGGATTGTGTTACATCCACTAATAAAGATGGTAGTTTTGCCTTCAACTTTTGCCATGGAAAATTTGTGACTTGCATTCATCCCTCTCAAGATTAGTCTCTATATTTAGCTAGATTCAGACACAGACTGCGCAGAGCCCATACCTAAGGCATGATAGAACTCGATAGAGCTGATGCTTCCACTAGAATAGCCTTTGAACATCCAGAGATATCTCTGTGCCATAACTAAACGTAAGAGCACGTCTTTGTGGAGATGTTTCCAACAACTCTTGAAGCCGTATGTAAAGTAGGAGTTAAGCCTACCCTAAAAGCTATGCAGAAAGAAGCATTCCCAGTTTTTCCATCCTTGAAAATACCGCCATATTAGCAGAGCAGGGCACACATTTTGGTGCTAATCTAAAAACATAGGAAGTGTACCTACAAAAGGTTTTAGCCAATACTCTCTTACATCCTTCAATACACCCTCCCATCCTTCAATACACCCTTTTTTTTCATTTACTGTACTGCGAAAGTGCTGCCTCCTTGTGGCAGTTTATATATTTACAAAAATTTTAAGATTCATTAAGGCTCACTATTTTTATGCTATATAACACTTTTTGAGTAGAATTTATTTAAACGCAATCACCATTTATTAAGGAGCCACGGTGGTGCAATGGGTCAAATCCTTGTGTCAGCTGAACTGCTGACCTGACGGTCGGCAGTTCGAATCCAGGGAGTGTGGTGAGCTCTTGTCTGTCAGCCTCAACTTCCCATGCGGGGAAATGAGAAAAGCCTCCCACAGAATGGTAACACATCCGGGCATTCTCTGGGCAACATCTCTGCAGATGGCCAATTCTCTCACACCAGAAGCATTTTCTCAAGTCACTTCTGACATGATTTTTAAAAACCAGAACAATTTATTAAGAAAAGCATCTGATAATAAAAATCAATTAATTTAGTTCAGATAGGGGACTTTATCCCACACAACCCCACACCAGTTTCTACACACAGAAAGGAAGCGACGTATAAGGGAGCCCATCCCATGACATAGGGATGGGCTCCCTTATACTCTGTAATACAGTTCTTTAAGTGACAGGAAACAGGGCTAAGAATATGGGCAGAGATCATCTTCTGAGCTCAGGAATCACAATACAATTGGAGAAAATGGCAAGCAACACATAGGATGGGGCCTGTCAGATTCCCTGCATTGATGAGGTGGCATTCGTATGGGTGATCTCCTATCAGACACTGACATTTTCTCCCAAATTTCCGCCTTCATGAACCCGGCATGGTAATTAAAAAAAAAATAGTCATGAGAAATATTGAAATTTCAAAATATCACCACTTGGTTTCACTTTCATGGCCAATACTCTCACACCAGAAACAACTTGCAGTTTCTCAAGTCACTTCTGACATGATTTAAAAACAAAAAAGAACAATATTGTTGGCTTTCAAAATTGTATTTTGGCTGCCTTGTGAGATTGGGAGGAAGGATAGGAGAAGTGGGAAAGTGGGGAAGGAGATCAATGCCTTCTATCTACTTGGGAGACATAGAACATAGGATTGGAAGGAAAAGTCTAGTATCCCCCAAAGGCACTCATCTTTTGCTCCCAGTGCCCTCTCCATACAGGGTAGAGTAGGCATGGGCAAACCTGCTGGCTGATAGGAATTGTAGGAATTGAAGTCCAAAACACACAGAGGGCCAAAGTTTCCCCATGTCTGCTATAGAGGTACTAATAGAGTTGAAATTATATCATTTTTTCCAGGAAGATTTCTCATCTAAATGGTAAGCATTCTGCTTTTTATCTTCTAAATATGTTATCCTAGTGAACAAATGTAATGATACAAAAAGTAAGAAAAGTCACTCTAGAACTCAAACAGCCTGACATTATTCCGCAGATATATAAACCCCACTTGCCTAGCTTCCAACAGACCTCACAACCTCTGAGGATGCATGCCATAGATGTGGGCGAAACATCAGGAGAGAATACTTCTGGAACATGGCCATACAGCCCACAAAACTGAGAGCAACCCAGTGATTCTGGCCATGAAAACCTTCAACAACAGCCTGGCTTTATCCACAAATAATAAGCCCCCCCAAAAAAGAAAGAAAGAAAACTTGATTTTTAGAGCAGTTGGTGTGTGAAAAATGGTAGAACCTCAAACTAAAACAAATGCACAAATCCAAGTTTCTTCAGTCTATATCAGTGGTTCTCAACCTGTGAGTCCTTGGTGTTTGGCCTACAACTCCCAGAAATCCCAGCTGTTTACCAGCTGTTAGGATTTCTGGGAGTTGACATCCAAAACATCTGGGGACCCACAGGTTGAGAACTAGTTCAGAGCCATTCCACATTTTATTTCACAGTTTAAATGTGTTTATTATAACAAAAGACACATTTTATTTGTCCTTTGGTTTGTTCAAGCAGTATGTCAGGCAGCACTTGCCACAGTAATGCCTGTCGAAGTGGCTGGCCATGAAGACTCCCGCCCCACACTCTTCTGAAGGGCACTCTTGCCGCAGGCGGCTAATTTTCCCATTTTCATCCACCTTGTAGTATTTAAGGACAGCCAGCGTCACCTTCTTCCTCTTGTGCTTGTTTTTCTTAGGGGTGGTGTAGGACTTCTTCTTCCTCTTCTTTGCTCCACCACGAAGCCTCAGCACAAGGTGTAGACTCCTTCTGAATGTTATAATCAGACAGAGTTCGTCCATCCAGAGCCATTCCACTTTTTAACTGGCAAGATGTTCCAGAGGCCTTTACAGATGGTTTTGGAAGAAAATCTCTGGTGGTTTATGGTGTTTTGATTTCAGCTTCCCTGCCAACATGTGGTTTTCCACTGTGTGCCTTTTCTAATTCCTTACTTTATCTTCCCAGCTTTTTATCTCAAGGATTACCATTTTTCCCTCAGGTTACACCCAGAAACTACTATATACTTCCTTTCAGTAATTCTCTACTGTTTACTTCAGGAATGACTCTCTTGCCAACTTTTTTTATAGCAGACCTGGATGAACTAATAAATCCATGTGATACATTTGTGTTTAAAAAGCAAACAACTTCAGCTTGCAATCTCTATGATAGCTATAGATCAGGACAGATGTGAGTAATTAATGTTCTTATTTTCATAATAGGCAGAGCACACACCGCTTTATCTCATTCACAATCTCACTCTCTTTGAAATGAAAAGCATAGCTGCTGAAGACAGCTAAGTTCTTGGCTGACATTTTATTTCATTTATATACCACTTTTCTCAGCCCTCGGGCAACTCAAAGCGGTTTCTTCTTCCCAGATCTGACAGTTGAGTTCTACCAATTGCATTACAAATCTAGACATTATTTTAATTTGACTAAAGTATTGTCATAACCACCAGGAGCCAATCATAGCTATTATTTAGAAAGTGGACTCAGCATGCTCAGTATCCAATCAAGCCCTCTCCGGTTTCTCCCGGCGGATGGTCACCTTCACCTATACACCATTTGCCATTGCAAATTGTTAGTTAAGCATAAATGTTAGTCTTAAGCACTCTGTGTATTGTGTATAGCAGTGGTTCCCAACCTGTGTCCGTGGACCACCAGTTGTCAACAAGAACAAAAATATGGTTCCATAGCCTCACCATTGCTACACTGTTGCCTTGAAACCATGTGGCAACAAGAGCGACTGGTCTCTTACAGTACCAAGGCAATGAGGATGCTGAGAGGGGAGAGGCTGACTACCCACGAAAGATTATTAAATATGGTTTTCTGTGGGTGAGCAGATGGCAACACCTGGATGGCATATGTTCTGTATCAGTAGAGGTGATGTGGTCTATCAAGCGCAGTTTTCTGAATCAGCGCCCTAAACCGAATCTAAAGTTGACCAAAATCTGATTCATAACCCCTTTGGTACTAATGTTGGAGAGTGGTTCCTGGTCAAGTGGAACCTTGTCCAAAAAAAAAAAAAAAAAAGGTTGGGAACCACTGATATATAGGAATCCTTAGGCTTGTGCATATGTTAGCATAACTCTAAGTATGTAATTCAGGCCTCTTCTAAACTGTGATATAACCCAATTCAAAGCAGATAATCAGGATTTTATGTGGCAGTGTAGAAGAGGCCTCGGGGCAGTTTCAGACAGCAGCAATATCCAGGTCAGCATAGACTGTAATCTGCACACTGCCCCAAAGGCTCACACTTTTCTACATTGTCTACATTTCCTCCCAGTACCTATTGGGAGAATAGGGAGACAGGTCTCCTCCTCACCCCGCCCCCCCAAACCTTTTTAAAAATAAAAGAACTTAGCCAGCCGCCATTAGCATGGTGCTGGAGCTCTCCTGGCGCGTCATTCCTACATTCATGACTTCGGGCCTTTTACCCTAGCACTTAAGACTTGGCTTTTTACTAGAGCTTTTGATCTTTGTTAATTTTATCAATATCTGTATGTATGTATTTTTATCCTTTACAATTTTAGCTTGTAAATCACCTAGAGCATCTTGGATGGAGGGTGATTAATAAGTAATTAAATGATGATGATTGATGATGATGATGATATGAGGAGAACTCTGGCACCATGCTAATGGCAGCCAGGTAAGTTCTTTTATTTTTCAAGGGTTTTTTTGGGGGGGGGGGGATTAGAGCCCTCTTGCATTTTCCGGGCTGATTCAGCCTGGAAAGTGAGAGATGGCTGTGCTGATAACCCCCCTCAGAAGCTCCAGAACTTCTGGTGGGCCAGTTCACGCAACAGCCATAGTGGGTTTGCCCTGCACAACTTGTGCCCTGTCTGAATGCACCCTCAGAGGTAATATATACAACATTCAGAGAATATTTCCAGGAAACATCTTTAAACACATGAGTTTAAAAAATTGCCCCGTGGAAGTCAGCCTTTTAATTCAAACTTTTACTTTTGTACAGTTGTATCATTTAAGAACCACAAAAAGAGATGAAAATGCTGCTAGATGAGAACTATGATTGCTGTTCTGTGTCTTCTTGTTGTTTTTAGCTTATGGAAGCACTAAGGCATGTGGAGTTTTGTTTTTTGTTTTTTGCAAGATTTGTTCAGAGGAAGTTTGCTTTTTTCTTCCTCTGAGGCTGAGAGGGTGTGAACTGCCCAAGTTCATCCAATGTTTTTCGTGGTATCCAGAATTATATGCTAGCGTTCAAACCACTACACCATGCTAACACACTCTCTCTGATATGACAGTGTATTTGCAGATCAGGAAAATCAAAGTATCTGACAAATGGGAATGAAGAATTATGTGCTAAATTAGGAAATAAATAAACAACTTCAGAAATTATAAGGACAGGTGTTGCTGCTTGCAGTGATGCATTCTATTACTTTCAATGGAAAACTAACCTTACAATTAGTCTGAGAGCTCCACCTTGCCCATTGTTTGGTTAATTAGGTATACCTAGTTTTATGTAATTAGCATACCAGGTTAACAAGCTGTTATTTAAAACATGAATGCACATTGTGTTTCCTATTTTAGTATAAAACTGGCAAATTACAACACAGGGCAAGTTTTCACATTCCTGTGCTCTCTTATTATATATACACATACGTTGAAATGCAATTTGTGGTATGTCACCTACATATGCACCATTAGAAATAATTTTCCAGGTGTTTATATCAAAGCATTTCTCTGAAATAATAACAAAAAAAGAATGTGTCTGTGTGTGTACCTGGTGAATGCCATGGGAGTTCATGATGTGTTTCATGCTGTTCAATATCTTACGGAGACTTTGGGTAATGTTATTGGGAATTGATGGGATGGTATAAACAGAATACTGCTAACACATGTCTCTTCTTGTTGCCAGGGGGTGCATCTAGACTGTAGAAGTAATGGCATTTGACATAATTTTAACTGCCATGACTCAATGCTATGAATCATGGGAGTTGTATTTTTACAATGTATTTCACACCTCTACCGAAAAGTGCAGATCTCTCATCAAACTATAACAGGATCCCAGAGCATTGAACCATGGTAGTTAAAGTAGTGTCAAATTACATTAATTCTGCTGTATAGATGCAGCCAGGGTCAATTGAACCAATGACTGGATGCTTTAATGGGCTGAACAAGGGCTGAGACATTGAAGATGAATCCTTATAAATCAGAGATTCTGTGGATTAATGGTTCTCACTTCTGGGAAATTGGAGAAGCAACCTGTTCTGGATAGAGCTGGAGTCTCTCTAAGGATGCTGGTCCACAGCTTGGGGGTGCACTACAACCTCCAGATCTGCTGAATATACGAGGGTTGAATGTAAAGTAATGCCTCCACCTTCGTAACTCCTCAACAGATGGCAGTATTGGTATATGGCAGGTACTGGCTTGTTCAATAGACTCTCCTCTACAGTTCCATTTTGGCAGGAAGTCTTAGCATTGAACAGTTGTGTTGTTAAAGTGCAAAGTATGGAACCTTGTTGGTCAATGTGACTTAAGCAACGTGCAGTCATTGAATTCTTGACAGCAGAAGGTGTCACCCCAAAGGAGATTTATTAGAGAATGCAAGCTGTTTATGGTGATTGTGTTGATGTGAGTACTGCGCATCATTGGGCGAGTAAGTTTAAAGATGTTGAGGTGGGAACATCTGCCTTGCATGACAAACAAAGAGTTGGATGTCCTGTGACAGCAACCACCAAGTTTAACAAGCAAAAGGTTGACAGATTGATTCAGAACGATCGTCGTATCACTCAGAGAGAAATTTCAAGCATAATCGGCATTTCACAAGAATGTGTAGGTCACATTATTGCTTTGCTTGCCTATCAGAAGATCTGTGCACGATGGGTACCCAGGATGCTGATGCTGGAAATGAAAGCGCACCGACTTGAAATTTGCCAGGAACTCCTCTCGCGTTATGAGAATGATAATTGTTCAATTGTTATAGGAGATGAAATGTGGATACACGTGACCTGGAGACAACGTGGCAGTCTATGGAATATCGACACAAAGACTTGCCTCAGAAAAAGAAATTCAACACAGCCCTCAGCTGGAAAAATCATAGCAACAGTGTTCTGGGATGCAGATGGCGTTATCCATGTTAATTTCCTTGAACATGGAACAACAATATATTCAGAGTGTTACTTCACAATGCTGTGAACTTTGAAACGACAGATAACAAGGGTCTGAAAGGAAAAGGGAAATGTTTTCCTGCAGCATGATAATGCCAAACCACACACTTCACATGCCACCACAGCAGAACTTTGGAGACTGGATCTCACCACCATACAGCATCCTCCATACAGTCCAGATTTAGCACCGTCTGACTTCCATCTGTTCCTGATAATGAAAAATGATCTGCGGGACATCATTATGCTTCTGATGAATACATTGAGAGAACTGTGAGATGCTGGTTGCAGAAACAGAGTGTTGACTTCTTCCGTGACCGCTTCAGAAAACTTGTTCATTGTTGGCACAAAAGTATCCAATTGTGTGGAGATTATGTGGAAAGGTGAATAGTGGTAAAGAGCACATTCTAAGGATTATTTCTGTGTTTGATTTATTAAAATATTCTCATCCAAACCCAAGTAACGAAAGTGGAGGCATTACTTTTCATTCAACCCTCGTATATTCCTTGGCTTTTACAAATAATAGTGCACTCTATTATTTTCAATTGAATTGGCAATAGAAGGACCAAGAAGAGTGTGATTATGTCCAGGAGACCTTAAGTGAACAGCTGAATAAGTGAAACCACCTATATTGGTTCCACAGATACGAGGATCAAACTGTATTCTTAGATCCATCTTTGTCATCGGAGGAACTGGTGACCTCTGTGGCTTCAAATGCTTGGGGTCAGTTTTAACTAGTCTATGGTTTGGATCACTTAGCCACAGTAGTCTCAGCATTTCTAATTCCCAGTTAGACTACTACAAAGCACCTTGAAGACAACTCAAAAGCTTCAACTAGGCATATGTAATCGATAAAAAATGTTTCAAAAGTCATTACAAAATTAGAGGGTGCTGGTGTTTTGTTTCTAAAGTGTATCTAAAGTATGGTTAGTGAAAATGTCCTTACTATAATGAGAGTAACAACATTTTATTACTTTTTCATTATAGTAATTGTGCATAATTACTATCTACACCATTCCTTCAAAGAAAATGACTGCAATATTGAGCGATTTTTAGGATATGATTCAGCACCTTGGATAGTTCCTTGGAAATTCAGACCAAAATCCAGGGTGTATTAACTGCTCCAGCAATATGAAAGCCAATGGCTACCAGTGATTGAGAAGGCTGCAAACAAACAAAAAAGACGACATTTCCAACAGTGTGGGTTAGAACAAGAGAACAAACTCAAGTCAAACGGAGGAAGGGTGTGTGAACAAATGTTAGCAATACATTAGACTTCCATTTTATGCCAGGGATCCATTCCAGAACACTTGATGTAATATGATTTTTGCAGATATCCGTAACCCTGTTTTGGTAATCTGAAATGAATTATGTCTTGGGTTTTGACCAAATCATACTGTAGAATTGCAATGCCTACATAAGGATTCTTTCCTTATGTAGGCATTGCAATTATACCTACATAAAGATTCTTTATGCAATGCCTACATAAGGATTCTTTCCAGGCCTCCAACATGATTCTGTGGACAACTTCTTGCAGACCTTCCAGTTCATCATAAAATTACCCCAGAAATAATAATTTTTCAAGCACTTTTCAGTCCTTTTGCACAATTATACGGTATTCAAAGCTCTGTATGTATAACCAAAACTGTATCCAATGTGATTGCATAGTGAGTGGACCTACTATAGTCAAAAGTTGGAAAACCAGATATTTGTACTAGTTTAAACACACAAAAAGGAATTAGAGACATCAGTTCTACAATTTGTGAGGTGATGGGTAATATTTAACAACTGCTTAATTCATACTAAAAACAGGCCTCAGCTGGGCTCAGATTACTTGAAAACTCCCTCCAGCTTCCAGTCTGTGACTAATTTCCTCCTGCTAAAGGTCTCTGGGGAAATGGTTTTAAAACAGCAGTAATGTATACAGTACTACAGTCAATGGAATCAAAGGCTGAAAGAGTATAAAAAGAACAGAACATTGGCAGTGCCATTTAGTAAAGAGCCATTCATTGAAAATGTAACTAAGACCAGACTCTCTGCAGTCTCGTGAATGAAAACTAGATTTAAAGTGAGTTAGTGCTGAATTAGTGGTGGGAAGGTGGGGATGAAGACGCTTAATGAGAACATTCAAGAAATGTCAGTGTGAAAGTAAGAGAGAAATAGGGTTGTAACTAGAGAAAGGAAAATGGCCAAGAGAAGCTTCTTTCAGGTTTACAGAAGAGCAAGTCCTCTCATTAACCAAGGTGAAGTCACTGTAGAGTAAAACAGATTTACATTGACACAAAATAGAAACAAAGTGTTGACTATTACTGTATTTTCACTGCCAGGCATACTGAGAGGTTTGTTGTTGTCTGCCTTCAAGTCATTTGTGACTTATGGCAAACTGAAGGTTAATCAATCATAGTGCTTTCTTGGCAAGGTTTGTTGAGAGGAGGGTCACCACTGCCTTCCTCTGAAAATGAGAGAGTATGACTTGCACAGTGTCACTCAGAAGGTTTCCATGGCTAAGCAGGGATTTGAACCCCTGGAGTCTTAGTCCAACACTCAACTACATCATGCTGCCTGAGAGGTACTTACGAGGCATTTGCCCTCTCACACTGCCAAAATAAAATGACTATCTTTGGCTATGCATCTTGACTTTGGTAGATGGTGCTATGTTTGACTGTTTTGCCTCACATTACTTTGGCTTGGTCACAGCCAGAAGACCAATCAAAAGAGGAATATGTGACCATATTAATGGGAGGCTGAAGATCAGAACTCTAGGGGAAAATACTTTAAAATAGTGATTTGGTACAGTTACCATTATCATTGCAAATGTTCCTCTGAATACTTTGAGGCCTTGCAGTTATAAGGGGCTCACGGCAGCTTAACATGGGGCCAAGTCTGATCAACACAGTTAAATATAACACATTAAAATGCATAACAGTATAAAACAACAACATTATAATACTATATAAAATATATCAAGACCAACAACCAATAATAAAATGCAGTTTCTCATCATGGGAGGACGGACTGGTGCAACAACAATTTAAAGGGTAGGGCTAGTGAGTAAAATGCATAGGTCATATGATAACAGTAAGGATAAAAGCCATATAAAATAGGTCATTATAGCTTTGGGCACAGAACAAGGAGAAGATTTTGGTCCAAGTTGGGGCCAGCTATCTAGGGAACTGTCTAGTCAAAAGCACAGTGGAACAACCACATCTTTAGATCTTTGCAGAAAGTGGACAGGAAGGGTGCTAGCCAAATCTCCCTGGAGGAGGAGTTCCAGAGCTGGGGGGCTACAACCGAGAAGGTCCTTTCTCTTGTTCCCACCAACCATGTCTGAGATGGAGTTGGAAGTGAAAGAAGAGCCTCCCTAGATGATCTTAGAGATATGTGTGGGTAAGTAGGGGAAGATGCGGTCATGAAGATAGGCAGGTCCCGAACTCTTTATTTATTTATTTATTTATTTATTTATTAGCTGCATTTGTTGACTGCCGTTCTCAGCCCTTTAGGGCGACTCACGGCGGTGTACAACATATAAAAGGCAATATACAAAAGGCAATAACAAAATAACAACATATCCATAATACAACAGTTATATAGTTACACTAAAAAATCCGCTCCGTCTCAAGTAGAATCGTAACCAATCTCATAATCCATGTTCCGTTCCAGTCGTCCTTATCAAATTATTGTAGCACTTAGTTAAATGCCTTCTCAAATAGCCATGTTTTTAGGCTCTTACGGAAAGACATAAGGGAGGGCGCCTGTCTGATGTCAACAGGGAGAGTGTTCCACAACCGGGGGGCCACCACCAAGAAGGCCCTCTCTCTCGTCCCCGCCAGACGTGCCTGTGAGGCAGGTGGGATCGAGAGAAGGGCCTCCCCAGACGATCTTAAGGCCCTCGTGGGCTCATAGGCCAAGATGCGGTCCGAAAGGTATTTTGGGCCGGAACCGTTTAGGGCTTTGTAGGCTAACACCAGCACCTTGAATTGGGCCCGGTAGCAAATCGGCAGCCAGTGGAGCTGGAACAACAAGGACGTTGTGTGCTCCCTGCGTCCCGCTCCTGTTAGTAACATGGCTGCCGCGCGCTGGACTAGCTGAAGCTTCCGGGCCGTCTTCAAGGGCAGCCCCACGTAGAGAGCGTTGCAGTAGTCGAGGCGGGATGTGACCAGAGCGTGTACCACCGTGGCCAAGTCAGACTTCCCAAGGTACGGGCGCAGCTGGCACACGAGCCTAAGCTGTACAAATGCTCCCCTGGTCACCGCCGAAACCTGGGGATCCAGGCTCAGCGATGAATCCAGGATCACACCCAAGCTGCGAACCTGCGCCTTCAAGGGGAGTGCGACCCCATCCAGCACAGGCTGTAACCCTATACCCTGTTCGGCCTTGCGACTGACCAGGAGTACCTCTGTCTTGTCTGGATTTAATTTCAGTTTGTTCGCCCTCATCCAGACCATTACAGCGGCCAGGCACCGGTTCAGGACCTGGACAGCCTCCTTAGTAGCAGGTGGAAAGGAGTGACAGAGTTGGACATCATCTGCGTACAGATGACACCGCACCCCGAAACTCCGGATGATCTCACCCAGCGGCTTCATGTAGATATTAAACAGCATAGGGGACAGTATGGAGCCCTGTGGAACCCCACAGGTCAAAGGCTGTGGTGTTGAACAGGAGTCCCCCAATAACATCTTCTGGGTACGGCCCTCCAGAAATGACTGGAGCCACTGCAGAGCAGTGCCCCCAAGGCCCATTTCCGCAAGGCGCCCCAAAAGGATACCGTGGTCGACGGTATCGAAGGCCGCTGAGAGGTCCAGGAGCACCAACAGGGACACACTCCCTCTGTCTAGCTCCCGGCGCAGATCATCCACTAAGGCGACCAAGACCGTCTCGGTTCCATGTCCCGGTCTGAAACCAGACTGTGCCGAATCCAGATAATCCGTGTCTCTCAAGAATACCTGGAGTTGTGAGGCCACCACGCTTTCCATGACTTTGCCCAAAAAGGGGAGATTGGAAACAGGCCAAAAGTTGTCAAATTTAGTGGGGTCCAATGATGGTTTCTTCAACAGCGGTTTTATAATAGCCTGTTTTAGGCTCGCTGGAATCTTGCCTTCCCGAAGGGAGGCGTTAACCACCACCGTTACCCACTCAGCCAATCCCCCTCTGGCCTCCTTCAGAAGCCAGGATGGGCAGGGGTCTAGGATGGACGTGGTGGGCCTCATTCCTCCAAGTATCTTGTCCACATCCTCGGGCTTCACAAACTGAAAAGAATCCATCAAAATAGGACAAGCAGGTGCTCTTGTCACATCCTCAGAGACTGCATTTAACATGGCGTCCAGCCCAGAACGGATCAAGGCGACTTTGTCTGCAAAGAACCGAGCAAATGCTTCACAGCGCGTGATCGAATTGTCAGGGCTCCCGCCTGAGGTGGCGGGAGTTAAAAGACCTCTGACAATCCGAAACAACTCCGCCGGACGGTTCCTTGCAGACGCAATAGTGGCCGCAAAGAAAGTTTTCTTTGCGGCTTTTATTGCCGCGGCATATGTCCTTAGAAAGGACACAAACCGTGCTCGATTTGACTCGCTCGGATCCGAACGCCACACGCTCTCTAGTTCCCTCTTCCTTCGCTTCATCACTGCCAGCTCCTCAGTAAACCAAGGAGCTGGTTTAGCTCGGCTACTTGAGAGGGGACGTTCCGGAGCGATCATGTCAATTGCCCTGGCCATCTCCCCATTCCAGAGAGCGACCAAGGCCTCGACATGGTCACCTACCGAGGAGGCGGGAAAATCCCCAAGAGCCGCTCGCGGCGGCGGGGCCTAGCAGGCTGGAAGGGGCGCTGGAGGGCCTTCTTCCTTCTCTCTCCCTCCCCCGGACCGGCGGGAGGGAGGGGCTCGCGGCGGCGGGGCCTAGCAGGCCCGATGGCGCGCTGGAGAGCTTTCCTTCCTTCTCTCCCTCCCCGGAGTTGGTGGGAGGGAGGAGTGCGCGGCGGCGGGGCCTAGCAGGCCCGAAGGGCGCCAGGGGGCCTTTCTTTCCTTCTCTCTCTCTTCCCGGAGTTGGTGGGAGGGAGGAGCGCGCGGTGGCGGGGCCTAGCAGGCCGAGGGGCACCGGAGAGCTTTCTTCCTTCTCTCTCTCCTCCCGGAGTTGGCGAGAGGGAGGAGCGTGCGGCGGCGGGGACTAGCAGGCCTAAGGGCGCCGGAGGGCCTCTCTTTCCTTCTTTCTCTCCCCCCCCCCCCCGGTGGGTCCTCCCAAAGGCCAGAGCCAGGGCTCAGCAGCAATGTCTCGGCGGCAGCACCGGCAGCGGGGTCGCTAGCAAGACGCCAGCACACTCACCAGGTATGGTTTGGGGTTGCGGGGGTTGAGGGAGAGCTTTCCCTAACTCCCCGATCTTTAGAGCTTTATAGGCTATAACCTGCACCTTGAATTGGGATCAGAAACCTATTGGCAGCCAATGGAGCTTTTTAAACAGGGAGGTTGATCGCTCCCTGTAATTTACTCCAGTTAGCAGTCTGGCTATTGACCTTTGCACCAACTGCAGTTTCCAGACCATCTTCAGGGGTCTACGTGCTGTAATGCACGTAGAGTGCATTACAGTAATCCAACCTTGTGGTAACTGAGGTGTGGACCATAATGGTCACATCAGACTTCTTGAGGTATAGTTGCAGCTGGCGCATGAGCTTTAACTGTGTGAAGCCCCCCTCAGCCACCGCCAACACCTAAGCATCAAGCATCAGCACTGAGTCCAGAAGAACCCCCAGACTGTGGACCTGTGTCGTCAGGGGGAGTGTGACCCCTGTCGAGCACAGATTGCCACCCTATACGCCGAGCGGCCAAGCAACTGACCTGGAGTACCTCTGTCTTGTCAGGATTCAACTTCAGCTTGCTGGCCCTCATCCAACCCATCACAGAGGCCAGGCACTGGTCCAGGACCCGAGGGGTTTCTTTGGAATTTGGTGGAAAGGAGAAATAGAGTTGAGTGTCATCTTAGTAGAGATAACTTTAAAGCTAACCTCATTTCGTTTCATTTTCGTTTCATGCTCAAGATCACCCAGTTGGTTTCCATAGCTAAGCAGGGATTCAAACCTGCTACTCCTAGTCCAATAAAGACCAAAAAACCATGCTGGCTGCATTGAGAATGTTAACATTGTTGTTGGTTCAAGCCATTTCCAACTTACAATGATACTTATGCAAACCTAACATGGGGTTTCCTTCGAAAGGTTCATTCAGAAGGGGTTCACCATTGCCTTCTTCTGAGACTGAGAAAATATCTCCTGCCCAAGGCCACCAAGTGTGTTTTCATGACCGAGAAACTAGGAGCCCTCAGTGATGCAATGGGTTAAACCCTTGTATCGGCAGGACTGAAGATCAACAGGTTGGAGGTTTGAATCTGGGGAGAGTGCGTATGAGCTCCCTCTGTCAGCTCCAGCTCCTCATACTGGGACATGAGAGAAGCCTCCCACAAGGATGGTAAAACATTAAAACATCCGGGCTTCCCCTGGGCAATTCCTTGCAGACAGCCAATTCTCTCACACCAGATGTGACTTGCATTTTCTCAAGTCACTCCTGACCCAACCCCCCCCCCCCCCCAATGAGCAAGTGGTGATTTCAACCCTTAACTACAGAGTCATGATTCTACTGGGAAAGGGAGGCAACTACAAATATCTTGTTATTTGCAATTATGTACATTAATACTTTTACAAAGCTGTGGAATCAAAAAAGCAAAATGGTGAGATGGAGAAATAAGTAATTAGGAAAAGTAAAACAGGGAGAAAAAAATGGAATAAATGAAGAACAGTATTATGAAGTCAAATAAGATTGTCTAAGATAGTTATTAGAAGTGCAGTTGGGAAAGAACCACCCGCAACAGGAATTCTTATGACAAAAATAGATCTTAATCAACTTTGAACCAAAATAAAGAGGAGTATGGAAAAGAAACAGGCATAATGTGTTTAAAATGGAAAACAGCACCAGAGAAAGGAAGAGCAGGCTAAAGCAGCATTAAGAAAACCAGGCTTGTTTAGCAGAGGCAAAAATAAGCAAAAGAATGCTAATAATAAAAGAGCAGCATCCGAACCAAACAAGGAAAAGTTGTAGTGGAAACAACAACTGCTAAACAAAGAAGGAAAGCTGAACCCCCCACCATGGCCTTAAAGCAATCCAGATGAATACACTATCTCTGATCCTCTGCATTAATCGGACATGATTCCCCAGGAATTTTTAGCAAGCTGCTAGTTAAGCAGGAAGTTATTACAAGGAGGAAATGTCTTCCACTACTCTCAGGGTGCATCTACATAGTAGATTTAATGTAGTTTGATACTCCTTCAACTGGCATGGGTCAATGGTATGCAATCCTGGGAGTTGCAATACTGTTGCAATCCAGCAACAGCAAGGGTATCTCTCTGGGCAGCTAAACCAGGAAATCCCAACTGGATGCCCTCCCCCCCCAGGGTCTTCCTGCAGGGGCAAATCAAGAATGGGCAACAGACTCAGAAGTGGAGTGGGCAAGTCAAAAGACAACCTGGCAAAATGGCACTACCTAAAAGAATCCCACACCTTTTGTGACTGTGGAGTAGAACAGACAACTCCGCATCTGTATGCTTGTCCACTATACCCTGCCTCATGTACAGAGGAAGAATTGTTGGAGGCTACAGACAATGTCATTGATGTTGCCCATTTTTGGTCAAAAGATATTTAGCCCCCTGCGCTCCTTCTATTTTTATCAGTCGTATACTAATTTATGCAATGCTTTTGATACGACATAAAAAATAAAATCCTGGGAGTTGTAGTTTTGCAGGATCTTTAACCTTCTCTGCCAAAGAGTGCTGGTGCCTCACCAAATTACAAATCCCAGAATTCCACAGCATTGAGTCATGGCAGTTAAAATAGCGTCAAACTGCTTTAATCTTACACTATAGATGCACTCTCATTGTCAGGCTAGAATCTTTCTTATTCACAAAGGTATTCACTCCCTGTTGTAAATGGAAAAAAATATCCATAAGGGGTTCTTATGGAAATCTACTGGGATCATATTCCTGGATTTCTTCACTGTCAGTCATAATGACGTGATTTCAGCTAGGACCATGGTTTGTGTCCAGTGAGCTTCCACTAAATCAGATATCTTGGAAAGAGAACAAGCACTCCGGGTTGAAGGCAAACTACAGAGGTTTATTAGTTTGGCCAAAGGGGATACAAATACCAGTCAATGCTCAAAATGTACAAGCATAACTCCATAGAAAAATACAAGACATTTAATACATTGTTGATAGCTATTCAGAATTCCCATGCCTCCTCCTGATTGGCTGAGAAATCGGGCTGGTTAGGATCCATGCAGGGATTGTCCAGAGGTTTCCCTGATGCCACTGACAGAAGGAGGGGATCCTTGTGGCAGGAAGAACATCTGATTATTGGTAGGTTCAAAAAGCCAGTTCATTGGAGAGATGTCCCCTAGGAGGGCCCAAAATTGAGGGGGACGATGATGCGGGTATGCAGATGATTCCTTGATTGACTTAAGTGTCCAGTTCCATGGAGACAAAGATGCAAAAATCAGAAAACAAAAGGTGACAATCCTGGATAACCAGAGGCTTGGCTGCCTATTCATATATTTTTTTTTAGCTTTCTCTTCCATGGAAATGGCAAGCCTTCAGTCTTAGTCAAACAACTAAACATCCTAAACACATTTTGGTGACAAAGGGATCATCTGTCTCATACACAAACACAAAAGGATCTGATAATATCTGACTTGGGAGATCGCTGGAGGGGCCTTTCTTAATTGTGTCACGATCTCTGTTCCCAGGAGCTTATTTAAATAGGGGGCATTGGGGAAGCACATGCCTTTTTGACACATTTGATAAAAGTTTATACATTAGAAATTGATACAGTACACAATCAATTCAATCTACACAAGATATATCATTTTTGTGCATTTATTAAAGGGTTTAGCTTTGGTATAGCTTGGGGTTCAGTTGCTGCTAGGTCACCCCAGAGCCTCCTGTGGTTTCGACATTGCAAAACTTTGAAAGAGTGGAAAAATGTTTTTAAAATAAAGGAAAAATCACGTCTCTTGCTTGAAGTCTTATTGAAGTTCTTAAATTGTTGGACAGGGGGTGCCGTGGTTTGACAACAATAAGTACAATGGGTTACCCACTACTCTAAGAGATACCTATATCTTTCTAGAGCTTAAACGCAATGCTTTCCAAGTAATTACATTATCTGCAATACATGACTCAATAGGCAATTGTGTGTCAAATAAAATTGCTTTTAAAAATAACTTGGCAGCAAGTAACAATATTGCTTTTTTTGATGTAACAAATAACATTTACTCACCATGTCAAAAACCTTTGAGGAAGCTAGTCGAGATTATTTTTGCCTGTTTTTGTATTTTTAAACTATACATTAAAAACCAATTTAAACATATTGAGCGATTTAATATGAACATAACTTGCTCTTTCAGTAACAAATAACAATGACAAAATGCTGCTTTGTTTTCTCCTTTCCATATAACAAGCACTGCAAAATGATTTTCTTTTTAAAAATAGCATTCCAAATTTTGATGTTTTCTACCAAGGCCCATGTAAATATTTATTTAAATATTTAAATATTTAAATATTTCTGCCTTCAGTTTTGAAAAGGAAAAAACAGCCTTGTGAAGTTGAGACTTGGGGCTCTTCCACACTGTCATATAATCGAGAATATCAAAGCAGATAATCCACTTTATCTGCTTTGAACTGGATTGAGTCTACACTGCCGTATAATCCAGTTCAATTCAGATAATATGGATTTTATACAGCCATGTAGAAAGGGCCTTATACTCCCAGGGTCTTTGGATCAGTTACAATTGACAGTACGTACAGCTATTAGTTCCCAAGTTGATGGGTTATTTTTTACATGGCCTCCTCCTCCTTCTATTTATTTATACTCTAAACTACATTTCCCAGAATTCTGCAAGAGCAAACTGGGTCACAGGGGAACATGCTTTAGAACTCTAATCTGATATCTATCTAGGCAGTGGATAGTCAATTCAAAACAAAACCAGTTTGCTAGCCAATATGTCAGGTAGTCATTTATTGTCAGAGCATGGGAGATAACTTTGACGCCACAAACAGTTTGGTGCCTGAGGCAAAGTACAAGATAAACATCCCAGTTCACCTACTATACAAAAGCTAATGAAGCAGCCGTTTGAAACTTACTGCAACACTAGTGGGACAGGATAGCATAGGATAAACTCTTCTAATTCTCATCTACCAAAATTATGAGTATTGATGGTAAACCCATGGACATAATACTCCATTGGTGGATTAATAGTAATTACTACCTCTTAATTATTATTATTTTTTGTCGTGTCAGGAGCGACCTGAGAAACTGCAAGTCGCTTCTGGTGTGAGAGAATTGGCCGTCTGCAAGGACATTGCCCAGGGGGTGCCCGGATGATTTTGATGTTTTATCATCCTTGTGGGAGGCTTCTCTCATGTCCCCACATGAGGAGCTGGAGCTGATAGAGGGAGCTCATCCGCCTCTCCCCGGATTTGAACCTGCAGCCTGTTGGTCTTCAGTCCTGCCGGCACAGGGGTTTAACCCACTGCACCACCAGGGGTTCCTACTACCTCTTAATGATTTCATTCATATGTAACAAAGACTCATGAACATTAGCTACTCATTCCTGCTGCGAGCAGGAGGAACTAAACACATATGACGCTTCTGTCTTGCTTATTGTAATATCAGAGCTTGGCAAATTGGCTTATCTTTTTCCAGCAAATGAGAGAAATAAACCAAAAGCAAATTATTATTTCTCTGGCTTCTTAAAGTAAAATTGTATAGTTTGGACACCAAGTCAAATTGTATAGTTTGGACACCATAGTAAACAATCCATGGGTAGAAAGTCCACAACTTGTTTATCCTCTCTTCTAGCAGGAGAGAACAGGCAGCATATATGGACATGCTTCCTTACCCACCATTATTCATAACTGTTGTTCTGTCCAAATGAAATAGGAATTCTGTCAACACTAATAATAATGGTTTTTGCTGCATAGCCAACATGGCTACTTATAAATATGCTATCTTTGACCAAGAGACATTCAAGAAGGTGGCTCTTGCTTGAAGTTTCCATCTTTGATCAAGAGCTCAGAATTATTAGGGGAGAAATGCCATAATAATAATAATAATAATTCATCATCATCATCATCTTTATTTATACCCCGCCACCATCTCCCCAAAGGGGACTCGGGGTGGATAACATGAGGCCAAGCCTCAGAATTACAGTACAACAAAATAAAATAAAATACAAACAACAAAAAATAATATCAAAATGAAATACAATAAATATCTAAATTGCCAGGTAATTGTACAGCTATATTATTTCAGATATTTACCTAAAGACATGAGATGTCTTGTGAAGAAACTATGGTGTATCAATAAATTGGTCATCTATTCTGAAAATAATTATAATTGAGGAGGATTATGCAGAGATATTTGTTGCATTCTATATAGGCCAGTGGTTCTCAACTTGTGGGTTCCCAGATGTTTTGTCCTTCAACTCACAGAAATCCTAACAGGTGGCAAACTGGCTGGGATTTCTGGGAGTTATAGGTCAAAACATCTGGGACCTACAAGCTGAGAACCACTGATATAGGCTGAATCAATTCTAAAACTGTGTAACTAAGCTTTATCCAGATCTTGAAACATTTTGTTTTGGAATCTGAAGAAATCTCTGGTTTTCTCTGGTTATCAAGTTCATGGCATAATAACTTTTTTTTAATGAAATAGCACCACAGTATTGAAAAGATGTAAGTTAATTCCTTCAGTAGTGCTACAACATAGCTTCACAGAATTTAGTTGAACATGCACATAGCTCCCAAGTTTTCCTAATTACTTTAAAAAAATTGGCAACCTCAGTTGAAAGCACAACAAAGGCTCTTTGTGCTCTTGCTAAGGGGAGCCAAAAGTTCTTGAAGCAAAGCTTGTTTACAAGGGCAGCAAATGTAGTTCTTCCTTTTAAAAAGCTGTCATTTCATATTATAGAAGATACATTTCATTAATATACAGCATAAGGAAGACAGAACTACTGAGTATTAATGGTGAAAAAATACACTAATATTTGATAGTTCTGTCTGCATGGCATCTCAACGCCATAGCTTTGAGAACTTTTAAAATATAATATTTATTCAGTTGTTGTAGGTTTTTTCGGGCTATATGGCCATGTTCTAGAGGCATTCTCGCCTGACGTTTCGCCTGCATCTATGGCAAGCATCCTCAGAGGTAGTGAGGTCTATTGGAACTAGGAAAGTGGGTTTATATAGCTGTGGAATGACCAGGGTGGGGCAAAGAACTCTTGTCTGTTGGAGCTAGGTGTGAATGTTTCAACTGACCACCTTGATTAGCACTTCATGGCCTGGCACTGCCTGGGGCAATCTTTTGTTGAGAGGTGATTAGATGTGCCTGATTGCTTCCCCTCTGTTGTTTTGCTGTTGTCATTTAGAGTTTTTTAATACTGGTAGCCAGATTTTGTTCATTTTCATGGTTTCCTTCTTTCTGTTTAAATTGTCCACATGCTTGTGGATTTCAATGGCTTCTCTGTGCAGTCTGACATGGTGGTTGTTAGAGTGGTCCAGCATTAAATAATATTTATTTTTCAGAATCTTTATTTTCAACTTAGAAGTGAATCTGCAGGTTTCATCCAGCAACAACACTGGAGGCATTTCCAGACGGAGGGACTTTCGGATGACCCAGTACACCTTGGAGTCCACATCCTAATAGATTAGTAGGATCAGTATGGATGCCACAAAAATGGCTCCATTTCAAGAATGTCAGCAGCAACTGTAGCCTTGAAATTAGGGTTGTCATGCCACCCACATAGCTGAGATTCACTCAGATTCTAGGCATGCTGCCCGGTGTTCATTTGAACCATCACTTGGCTTGGATTCCAAGCTCTTGTTTTAAAAAGTATGTCTTTATCCAGGGGCGGCTCAACCCATTACGCAAAGTAAGCCTTTGCAGTATAGTTGATTTTGCCCAGGGGCGCTCTTGAGGCGCTCTTGGGGGGAAAATAGACCTTGACATATGCGAGTTACTGGGATGTATAGTTACTGGGATGTATAGTTCACCTACAATCAAAGAGCATTCTGAACTCCACCAATGATGGAATTGAACCAAATATGGCACACAGAACTCCCACGACGAACGGAAAATATATATCAGTGATTGGTTGGGGGGGGGGGGGGGGGCGCCAAAATAATGTTTGCTTACCATTGAAAATTACCTAGGGCCACCTCTGTCTTTATCCCTTGTAGCAGCTGAAACACAAAGCAAAATGTGGAGGCACTCTTTTATAAAGCTGTGCTGCAAAAGGCAAGTCAATCCGTGCTTTTCAAGCACAAGGAAGCAAGAGAGACAAGGGAGGGAAAAGGGAGTGGTGAGATTGGACCACAAGTGAGTGATGCATTGCTAAGGCATGAGGAGATGTGAGATGAGGAATAAGAGAGATAGGAAACTAAGCAGTGTGAGTTCTGCAGTGGAGAAAGCAAGGCAAGGAAAGGACAAGGCAAGAGGAAGGAGTGAATGGAAGAGATTGAAGAGTGAGTAATGTGAATGGCAAAGTACAAGAAGGAAGAGAAGGATGTACTGTGAGGGCATAAGGTGGAAAGGGGAATAGGAGAGGTAGGTGAGCAAGCAGTATAAAAACAAGGGAGGAAAACTAGGGAGAGATTCATTGCCATGATCAGTATGGTCCCACACAGTTGTATAAAATCCACATTGAACCAGATTATATGGCAGCGTGGACTCAGATAATCCAGTTCAAAGCGGATATTGTGGATTATCTGTCTTGATATTCTGGGTTACATGGCTGTCTGGAAGGGCCCTAAGTGAAGGTGTAGAAAGACAGGAGCTGCAAGGCCATTTAATGCTAATCAAGGTGGCCAATTGCAACATTCACACTTGCCTCAAAAAGACAAGAGTTCTTTCTCCCACCCTTGACATTCCACATATATGTAAACCGCACATGCCTAGTTACCAACAGATCTCCCAACTTCTGAGGATGCCTGCCATAGATGTGGGCAAAACATGAGGAAAGAATGCTTCTGGAACATGACCATATAGCATGGAAAACTCACAGCAGCCCAGCTTTTATAAGTATCAAAGTGCAAAAATCAAGAAAAGGATGCATTGCAAGGGCATGAAACCAAGGCAAGACAGTGAGGAAGAGGGGTGAGAAAGGGAAGGGAGAGTGAGGTGCAGAAACAGAGGTCAAGGAGCAAGTGTATTATGCATCATGAGGGGTAAGGTACAAAGGATGGTGTCACAACAGCTGTCCACAAGATGCATGAAAAAAAACACCCTTAATGTGTATCAGTGCTCTGCAGCTTTTGTGCAATTACCAGAAGCATCATTCATTCATTTCCCTCCAAATATGCAAAATTCAAATGAAAATATAAAATCAATGTGTATGCATGTTTGAAGGGTAGAGAAATTATATTGTAAGTAAGAAATGGTAGCAATAAAATGCACTAAATTGTTGAACGCTTCCAAGTTGCATTACTGAAATCATGTCTTATGTGAACAGTAGATGCTTTCAGTGACAAGTTGATATACACCATTTCCTAAAGTCAAGGAACACTAAGTCACCAAACAGACAAAAACTTCTAGGAGCAATTCCCCCCCCCCCCCCCCAAAGGACGATGCTGAACCAAATTCAGAAGGGGAAAAGCAACAAATTTATAAAGTCAAGTTTTTTATGACACTGTGTTAGGATATAAAAATGCAGTTGTGGAATATCAAAAGACTGGAATTCCTTATTTATATGCCACAGCAAAATAAAATTTATTCAATAATTTTCAATTATGCTATATTTTTCTTGAACATCAAAAAAGAGATGTATCCTTGATTATCAAACAAGGAGATGACTGTTGGTTTGTTTTGGTACAAATACCATATGTGCAATTTAATAAATAATTAGTAAACGGTGGCCTCTGATGTCCTGATTTTTTTGGGGGATATATGTTTTTATTCATGATTTCCTGTAATAGAATGAGTAAACATAATATATATTTCTTGCAACTAATAATGTAAAGCTTTTGATATTCTGCATAGATCAAAGGCCATTATAATAATATGGAACAAATTTTTACTGTTATGAAAAATAAGTGCACCTCTCATAAGAAATATAAAATGAACTAGAAGCATGTTGAATATTTTATGTAATACATCCTTTCCATGGTACAGTAGACTCTCATTTAATAGGCACCCATGGGGATTGACAGATGGTGGATAAATGCAGTTTCTGGTTGCTTGAGAGTTACTATTAATATAGGCCAAACAAATACAATACCCTACACTATCCCTACTATAAACTCTGTTTGGCCTTGATATTAATATTGAAATAATTAAAAGCAAAGTAAGACAAATAAAGACAAACTTAAGTTAATGTAACAGTTGTAACTGTTTTGCTATTTTACAGAAACATGTTTTTATTTAAAGTTATTTCTTCAGTGTTTTGCCAGTTGCTTGAGAGTTTTGGTTGCTTAATTCTGGTTAACTGAGAAGCTATTCTTTCAGCATTTGTTGCTCCTGGACGTTTCCAAGAAAGACAAATTATGCACTCTCCCCCACCTTCTTTGCATGTGGAGAATCGGGTACTAGAGCAGCCACAGGACTGTACTTTGCCTACCCCTGCATTAGAACAGGGCAGGGTATCCTTTTGGGACTCTGGATACTTCAGCACTGCTGTAATCATTTTATGCCTGGCTACAGACACATAGCTCATTGGCTCATTCCCCCTGAGCAGCATAAATACAGACATAAAGGAAACTTAGGCATGTGTATGCTGCTAACAGGAAACCACATATAAGACAATCATAATTATTAGAACTTAGTCTTGTTGAAGTATTTATTTATTTACAACATTTACATGCCGCCCTTCTCACTCTGAAGGGGACTCAGAGCGGCTTACTAGATATACATGCATACAATATATTATATTATTAGCATAGTACAATATCAGTATTAAATATTACTATTACTATACCATTATATTGTAACATTATTAGTAATATTACATGTAATATAAATATATAATCATAATATCATATTATTATATTGTATTACATTATAATATTATATGTATATACAATATATTATATTACATTATATTATTAGCATAGCACAGGAGAATCTTTTGCATATTTGAATCTTTTGCATATTTGACTGGCTATTTGGAGGGCAATTGTGAATGTACGATAGGTGTTTGTGTGGGACTTGCCAGTCAGTATGCAAGGTAGCATGCCAAACTTTGCCCGCTCTGGTATACAAGACATATTATTACACCATTGTTTTAAGATATGTCAGTGGAAACATATTACAACATTAGACTATTGCTGAATGTGGGCTTGCCTATGAAGATGGTTTGAAAAGTGCAGCTGATGCAGAATATGACTGATAGATTATTAAATGGGACCAGCCTTTATGAACATCATGAGCATCAATGCTTCATTAATTAAGCTAGTCTGTTCCTGAGTTCAGTCAATTGGCCTGACATTCAAAGCTCTTTACTGCTAATGGCCAGGATATCTAAAGGGTTGCTTATCCCTCAAAAGTTAATTGTGTTTCTGTGCATGGCAGAGTGTTAGACTACATGGCCCTTGTGGTCCCTTTCAACTCTATGATTTGCTGCACAAATGAGGTAGATTTCAATTTTAAGAGAGACAAATCTGCCAGCGATTGTACAAGATTGATCCGTTGTGTGGTTTGTGGTTTCATCTTCAGTTCCCGATTTACTGCTTTAGGGGTTTGTACTTCCAGTAGTGGTTAGCTAGCTATATTACTTGGTTTTCTTTCTTATTGGCATATGTATTCCTCCTGTCTGTTAAAATTATATATTGATGCATCTGTTCATAGGGCAGACTACAGAGTTCAATTCCAGGAACATCACAGGTCTGAAGGATCTCCCATTCTGTCTGATGTAGAAAGTATCTTTGCGCCCTGTGGAAAACACTTGTGTATATATGAAATTCTTGTCATTTGACAGAAGAGAGAGCAGAAGGCTTTTTGGCCCTGGAAGCTCTATGGCAGTGGTTCTCAACCTGGGGTCCCCAGATGTTTTTGGCCTTCAACTCCCAGAAATCCTAACAGCTGGTAAACTGGCTGGGATTTCTGGGAGTTGTAGGCCAAAACACCTGGGGACCCACAGGTTGAGAACCACTGCTCTATGGATTTAAATGCTATTTAATTGTATTTTAATTCTGTTTCTATCACACTGTTACTATTTGCTTGTTTTTTTTAAACTTTTGTATTGTCAAATGTGGGATTGTCAGCCACCTTGAGTCCCCATGGTGAGAAAGGTGGGGTATGAATAAAGATAATGATAATAATAATATAACATGGAGGGTGCACCTGTGGCCCACAGTCAAATTTTCTTAGGCCCCTAGGCTCATAGTCAAATTTTAAAAGCCACCTGCAAGCAGGCAGTTTAGACCTCAGGCTATAGCAACCTGTTCCTCCACCCATCCCGTCAGCAGCCACCTATGTGAAAAAAAGACTGCTTAGAGAGAGGATGTCAAATCATAGTGAGAAACAGGAATCAAAGAAAAAAAGAAAGCAGGGGTGACACACACACGCACACACACACTTCCCACCTTCAGTTTCTGCCCTAATCACTATTAGTCTACCAATTTGAACACCCAGAAGTTGAACATGATTAAAATCGCCAGCTGCTTTAGATAGAATTGATATCATGGCATCTCCAGAAATAATTACTTCAGGGTGCATCTATACTGTGGAATTAATGCAGTCTGACACTATGTTGAAGTTTGGTGAGACACCACCATTCTTTGGCAGAAACGGCTGAAGGCCATATAATAGGACAACTCCTATGATGCCATAGCATTGAGACGTGGCAGTCAAAGTGGTGTCCAATAGTATTAATTCTGGTGTGTAGATGTACCCTCAGATTACTTTGAGAAAAACTGAGCCTGAAAGATGAAATGGAGTGGAGTCCATGTAGGCTTATGCTAGAAATGTATTCTTCTCAATTAGATGCTAGCAGATTTTAAAAATATTTTTATGTTAAAACAGGTTAACAAGGCTGTCTTTTAATATGGATACATTTGAATTGCATAAACTGCAAGCAGACAGGGAGCTTGATTAATACCTGAAATGCCTAACATTTGAAATTAAGGACTATGGAGCCTGGAGTGCTCTGTAGACAGTACATTTGCTTAAATCATAGAGTCAAATATGTTGTAACTTGTTACATTATATCAGGATGCATTATTCCACTTCAATCAAGTATCTGAAAAACTTTGATTACTATAATTCTGACTTATAGTTATACTGGTGTTAAATCAAGAAATTTTTGTGTTGTGAAAATTTATATATGCTCCCAGTAACTGGCATATTGCCAAATCTTGGATTACCCAGAGGGCATAAAGGCATCTGCAGCCCTGTTGTTGCTTTTCTGGAAACAAAGAAACATTGATTTCATGTATGCATATGCTCTCGTAACATAAAAAATTAGAAAAGTAAGATGCTAAACTGTTAAAAGTGCATGTAAAGAAGAAGAAAGAAAACAAAACAATGGTGGGCATTCATGTCCCTTCAGCTCCTACTCCCCTTCAGAGATAAGCAGAATTTCCTTCCATTGATATCACTTACACCTAATATGATATAAAATGGAAAACATAATAATTGACATCAGTGCGTCAGCATATCAGCATGTAGAGGTAACAGTGCTGTTGCCGAAAATGTAGAATTTTACTTTGAAGGTCCCATGAGAGGAAAGTGGGCCTGTGCCTATGTGAGGAATAAGAAACCGGTATCGAGAGAGTGATAAATGTTAGTTTCAGAGACCAACTTAGCTTAAGATCCGAGCATAACTTCCCTTCTTTGCTTTGTTCTCCCTTCTTGGTTTCTTGCCAGTTCAGCCACCTGTTCCCCTACTCTTCTTGCTCACAAATCCTGTTTATCCACCTCAACTCAGTCCCCCCCCCCCCCCAGGAAACAATTTTCTCTTCTGCAGTAGTTCAAAAAATAATTTAAAATTGTGTGTGTATGAAATGATGAGATCCATAGCAGTAAGTCAACAAGCAAGCCAGTCCCATCAGTACTGATTTGTGAATCCTTTATCTAGAATTCAGAAATTCAAAATAGTCCAAAGTAGTCCAAAATAGTCCATATATGTGGTGGATACCTTTGCCTTTTGATGGTTTGAAGTAAACAAACATTCTTTCATGCATAAAACTATTTAAAATATTAGATAAACTTATCTTCAGGCTATGTTTTCAATATATTTCTGGAAAAAGTCAATGAGCACAAAAAAAATAAAACAACGGCAAAAAATACAGAAAGACATTAAAAATTGCAGTATTTTGCTTTCAAGTACAAGCAGTATAAAGAAACTTTAGGACAAATAAGTGATTCTTACTGCCAAAGAACAACAACCACTGAAACAAGGATTCTTTATGTCACACAAATATTTGAAATTGCACATTTTACAATTTTGTAATATTTTTGTGTTAGTAGATTATTCTGAAATATAAAAACACTATTAAAACTTTTAAGCCTCCTTTAAAAATACTCTCCCACTATGAAGAGGACTTACAACATGCTCAAGTGGTTACGGAGTATACATTTCAGTTATCTGAAGTTCATGTCAAAGTCAAACTTGAAAAAGTTTTGTTAGTGGAAATAGCATATATCAAAATTGAAAAAAAAAACCCTCAATAATAACATATAAAGTATCTTCTCAAATTGATTGGTCCAGTTGTGAAATTACATTACAGAGAAGTTGTTTCACAGGCCTTTTAAAAACAAAAACAACCAGAATACACTCCCTTTGTGTACTGAACTGTGAAATGGAAGGCAACACAAAATAGGTACAAATACCATGGATTGACAGAGATCTGTTTTAAGTACTTCTCAAATGATCAGAGACTGGTTTTCCCTGGACTCTGTTGTTCTGTAATCTAATGTTTCACCATAAAACAAGGGTATTTTCTGTCAGGATTATGGTTTCATGAGTCACCACTGTAAACTGAAACCAGAAGTTAGCTTTGGCATGCCGTTCAGTTAGACTTCAGTATTGTGAAATATAACCGGGAATGTACAAAGAAAAATACATGCCAGTGATCTCATGTAGCCCTGTCTGTAGATGGATTATGTGGGCAAGGGTGGCGTAGAGTTTTTATACACCATGGAGGGTAGTTGTTTTGTTACTCTACTTTTCATACAAAAACTATGTCAGGCATTTTGATGCCTGGGGTAAAGGCTTTGAGTATGTGCAACTTGTAGTAATAGTAATAATAATAGTAATAATAATAATAATAATAATAATAATAATAATGTTCTGCAGAACACTAAACATGTAACTACAACAGGAACTGCTGCCCTTTGCTGGCACTTCAAAATCCTCCACCTATCCATCTCACCCTGCATGACTATAGGTCTGAAGCTGGTCTTTCAAACAAAGGCTTCTAATGCAGAGATGGTGGACAACTTGTGGCCCTTCAGATTTTTTGGATTGCAGTTCCCAACATCCTTTACCATTAGCTATGCTGACTAAGGCTGTTGCTGTGCAGTCCAACATCATTCAGAGCAGCGGTTCTCAACCTTTCTAATGCCGTGACCCCTAAATACAGTTCCTCACATTGTGGTGACCCCCCACCCCCACCCACCCACCATAAAATTATTTTCATTGCTACTTCATAACTGTAATTTTGCTAATGTTATGAATCGTTATGTAAATATCTGATATGCAGGATGTATTTTTATCATTACAAATTGAACATAATTAAAGCATAGAGATTAATCATCAAAACATGTTTGGGGGAGTATGGACAATGGATGATGGACTTTGCAGTACCTTCAACAGATTCAGCTCTGACTTCCACAGACAACTGAGACCCCCAACGAATGAAAGACCTGGACGAAACTTGGCACACAGAACCCCCATAACCAACAAAAAAAATACTGGAGGGGATTGGCAGTGATTTAGGAGAGATATTGTTCACCTACATCTGGAGAGCAAATGTGAACCCAAACAACCATGGATCTGGACTAAACTTGGCACAAGCACTTATTATGCCCAAATGTGAACACTGGTGGAGTTTGGGGAAAATAGACCTTGACATTTGGGAGTTGTAGAGTTACTATTTTATTATTATTAGACTCAGTTGGAAGGGACCCCAAAGGTCATCTAGTCCAGCCCCTCTTTTATGCCAGGCAGGAAGAGTTACTATTTTATTATTATACATTACTATTATTATTATTATTAGTATTAGTATTATTATTATTCTCAGTTGGAAGGGACCCCAAAGGTCATCTAATCCAGCCCCTTCTTTTATGCCAGGCAGGAAAATAAGAGTTACTATTTTATTATTATATATTATTATTATTATTATTATTATTATTATTATTAGACTCAGTTGGAAGGTACCCCCAAAGGTCATCTAGTCCAGCCCCCTCCTTTATACCAGGCAGGAATATAGAATGTGTATTGTTATTATTATGTAGTATTATAAGACTCATACAATTGAAAGGGAACCCCAAAGGTCATGTAGTCCAGCCTCTTCTTTCTGCCACACAGGAATATAGAATTACTGCAGGAGCAATAATAATAATAATAATAATAATAATAATAGTCAATGGAAGGGCATTGGCCTTGAGTTTTGGAGTTGTAGTTTGCCTACATCCAGAGAGCACTGTGAACTCAAACAATGTTGGATCTTTATCAAATTTGGCACAAAAACCTGATATCCTGGAATTGGAATACTGGTGCACTCGAGAGGCGCATGGAGGCAGAGGGATGAGATTCCTGCACCCATGGCCCCTTGGCCCTGCTGCTACCGTTCTCTCCCCGGTGGCTGCGAAGGGCGAGGATGAGGGGTGGAGCTGGATCTGAATGGAGGGAGGGAGGGGCCAAGAGCAGAGGAAAATAAGGAATGAAGGAGGGAGGGAGGGAAGGAAGGGAAAGATGAAAGGAAGGAAGGGATTACGGCAGAAGGAAGGAAGGAAGGAAGGAAATGGAAAAGATTGGAAAAAAGAAGGAAAGAAATAAAGAGAAGGAAAAAAGAAAGAGCGAGGAAGGAAAGCACCTGGGGCTGCAGAGCTGGAAGGCAGGTTTCCTCTCCTGGCTTTTGCCGCTTGACAGACCCGGCAGGCAGCACAACCCAGGTGAGGGAGGCAGCACAGCCTGGCCTGGCCTGGTGGGAAGCCCCTTGCCTGGTTCGCACCGCCTGTTGGTCCTGGCAAGCGGCGAAAGCTGGCGATAGCCAGGCGAGCGAGGCAGCACTGCGCAGCATGGTGGAGGAGGCGGGGCCAATGGACACGGCACCGCGACCCCTCCGAAATGGCCCGGTGACCCCTCTAGGGGTCGCGACCCCCAGGTTGAGAAACGCTGATTCAGAGGCTTCGAGATGCCTATCTTTGTTCTAGAACAGTGGTTCTCAACCAGTGAGTCCCCAAATGTTTTGGCCTTCAACTCCCAGAAATCCTAACAGCTGGTAAACTGGCTGGGATTTCTGGGAGTTGTAGGCCAAAATATCTAGGGACCCACAGGTTGAGAACCACTGTTCTAGAGGATAAAACTTCATGAATTCTCCTGACCCCAAGCTTTGATGGGGATTGTGCTTCCCTACTAATATCTAATGACCGCTGTTCCCCATACCTATCCTCTAAAACACTTGGAAATAACATTCCTTGGAGATCCATTAGTCAAAATAAATTTTATAATTACACCATCTCTTTTGAATTTGAACTTGCAGGATGCCCTTGGTTTAGTCACACTTTCTCAGAGGAAGTAAAAGGTAAACCCACTTTGAACAAACCCTGTCAAGCAAACGCTGTCATAGGATCACCATAATTTGGGATGGATATGAAGGCATACAACACACATACACACACACTAACATACCTTCCAACATTTCTCAGATCAAAACCGGGACACACAGGGCCAAGTAACATCAAAATATCAAAAGTTATTGAGGGTTATTATATCAAAAGTTATTATAGCCTAAAGGTGGAACAGACAAGCTTAGGAGAGGCTATGACAGTTTGCTTGTTCTTGGGAAGGTCTGTCCTCTTCTCTCTGCTGAGTGCAAACTATTTTTGTACTATGAACTATTTTGCAGCAAGTAAAGTAAGCCTGGGCATTTTAAAAGCAACTGAGAAGATGGGATGACAAAGGATTAATTGGGATAGCTGGAGAGTATTAATTAACATGTTTATGCAACTTTGGTTTCTAAGTGGGGTAAGAAGTCACTTTACTAGGTAAATATATTCAGGTGACAGGAAACCTGACAATCATTTGCCCTCCACCTCACATCCTCAATAGCTATGACCTCTTTCTTTCAGCAGGCATAGTAGCAGTTTGGGGAAAATATGGTGAAGTATGCCATATAACTTCAGGGATGGTAAGGTATTGTAGTCCTTGGCTACGAATCTGTGCATCCTGCCTGACTTGAATAGAAACAGCAATATTTGTAAAGGCTAAGCATCTCTGATCTGAAATGCTAGAGACCAGAATTGTTTTGCATTTCTGATTTTTAAAGAATATTTGCATATGCATGCATAAAGGGTTATCCAAGAAATTAGCCTCGAGTCTAAACATGAAATACATTTATGTTCCATACACACTGTATTCACATAGCTCAAAAGTAATTTTATACATCATATTTTAAATAATGTTGTGCATGAAAAAAGTGTGTGTACATTGAATGAACAGAAAGCAAAAGTGTCACTATCTCAGGTATCCATATGGACAATTATAAACAACATTAATTTGGAGCACTTTGGATTTTTTAAGTGGGTATATGTGTGAACTCTCCTTGGAAACCAAGATGATGAAACAGACTTTGGCTGTATTATGAGAAGACAGGACACTCTAGAAAATAGAGTTATAATTGGTAAGGCAGAAGGAAAAGAGGAAGACCATGTTACATGATGCATGGTGCATCTACATGATGCATGGTGCATCTACACAATGGAATTAATGCAGTTTGACACCACTTTGGCGCCTTCCACACAGCTGTATAACATCCACATTGAACTTGATTATAAGACAGTGTGAATTTAGATAATCCAATTCAAAGCAGATATTGTGGATTATCTGCCTTGATATTCTGGGTTATATGGCTGTGTGGAAGGGCCCTCAGGTAATTTAGGGCCCTTCCACACAGCCCTATATCCCAGAATATCAAGGCAGAAAATCCCACAATATCTGTTTTGAACTGGGTTATCTGAGTCCACACTCAGATAATGTGGGATTTTCTTCCTTGATATTCTAGGACAGTGGTTCTCAACCTGTGGGTCCCCAGATGTTTTGGCCTTCAACTCCCAGAAATCCTAACAGCTGGTAAACTGACTGGGATTTCTGGGAGTTGTAGGCCAAAACACCTGGGGACCCAACAGGTTGAGAACTACTGTTCTAGGATATAGGGCTGTGGTTAATCTAATAAATTACCAAGACGATGCAGAACTTGCAACCCGTGCTATCCCAGAACTGACCAAATTGTTGAATGAGGGCTGTGTGGAAGGGCCCCCAATCAAATAAGTCACGGTTCTAAATTTGCAATGCTTGGATACATCAACACCAGGCATGGGCAAAGATTTTTTGGACTTCCAACTCCCATAATTCCTAACACCTGGAAGGCCGAAGTTTGCTTGTCTCTGATCTACACTGTATGCAGTTTGACATCCCTTTAACTGCATGGATTAATGCTACAGAATAATGAGAGATGTAGTTTTACAAGGCTTTAGCCTTGTCTCCAGAGTGTAGGTGCCTCACAAAACTACAATCCACAGGACTCCATAGGATTACCCATAGCAATTAGCAAGTGGTTTTAAAGTTTTAATATTTTATTATAGTTGAATGTATGTTTTAACACGTGTGACAGCAAATACTAGTATTTGATCTTAAATGTTTTAACTTTTATTATGCATTAGCTGTCCCCTGCCACGCATTGCTGTGGCCCCAGCATGGTGATCTGGAAAATAAAATGAGAAAGTGTTGGTTTCTAATATATGTAATTTATGTTTGTGGGTAAACAGTATTTCTTGCTGCTTCTTTGTCCGTTTTGATGTGGGGATTGTCTGGTTTGTCTACTCTGGAACATGCAACATATAATTGTTCTTCTTTAGGGTCCCTTTCAAATCTATGATACTATATCTGTGTGTGAGTGAATCACATATATCTATCTATATCTATGGCTTGATGGCTCTTTGTCAAGAGGGCTTTGATTACGTTTTCTTGCCCTGGTGAAGGGAGTTGGACTGGATGGCCTTAAGTATGGGGGCTCTATCATTGATGGGGTTCAGCATGCTCTTTGATTGTAGGTGAACTGTACATCCCAGTAAATACAACTCCCAAATGTCAAGGTCTATTTTCCTCAAACACCATTTGTGTTCATATTTGGACATATGAAATATTCATGCCAAGTTTGGCCCAGATCCATCATTGTTTGAGTCCACAGTGCTCTCTGGATGTAGCTGAACTACAACTCTCAAACTAAAGGTCAATGCCCACCAACCCCTTCCAGAGTTTTCTGTTGATCATGGGAGTCCTGTGTGCCACGTTTGGTTCAATTCCATCATTGGTGGAGGTCAGAATTCTCTTTGATTGTAAGTAAACTATAAATCCCAGCAACTACAACTCCCAAATGACAAAATCAATTTTTGAGTGTATTGTCGAAAGCTTTCATGGCTGGAATCACTAGGTTCTTGTGGGTTTTTTCGGGCTATAGGGCCATGTTCTAGAGGCATTTCTCCTGACGTTTCGCCTGCATCTATGGCAAGCATCCTCAGAGGTAGTGAGGTGACCTCACTACCTCTGAGGATGCTTGCCATAGATGCAGGCGAAACGTCAGGAGAAATGCCTGTAGAACATGGCCCTATAGCCCGAAAAAACCCGCAAGAACCTAATTTTTTGAGTGATGGCCACTCCTTGGGTTAGTAGGTGTCTTGTGGCCAGATTTTGTCCAGTGATTTTTGAGTTATATTAATCCCACAAACGAACATTGCATTTTTATTTATATAGATGTGCCATCTGCCGTGATCTGCTTTGGGCCTTTAAGTGGGGAAAGGCAGGGTATACATTTCTCAAATAAATAAAGTGGTGCCAAACTTGCCAAATCTGCACTTGAAGTCACCCTGGGTCTCCTCCACTCACCTCTTGCAAATTCTTGGACTGAGGGTGTACAATTCATATAGTGTGCTCCCATGAAAAGTGGTTGCTATGAGATTGTGGGAGTTGTAGTTTGGTGAGCTCTCTTTGGCAGAGAAGGCTGAAGACCTTGTGGATCTGGAGAAAGAAGGCGAGCCGGTCGGAGAAACAGGAGGAGCGGGAAGGGCGCCTTGCTTTTCCCTTCTTCTCCATCTCCCTCACAGCCCCGGGCCTGGAGAAGTGGAGGAGGAGGAGGAGCCTGGGCCTGCGCCAGAGGAGCCCGAGAGGGAAGGCCTCCTCCTCCTCCTGTTGGGGCCTCAGCAACACACACACACTCAGGGAGAGAGAGAGAGAGAGAGAAAGGCGTCCTGGAGGCGGGGCGGCGGCGGCGGCGCCACTTGCCTCATCGCCTCCTCATCATCGGCATCATCATCAGCATCGCCGCGGCGGCGGCCTGTCAACAAATCCGCGGCCTCCACGTGACCCGCCGAGAGCTGCCTCCGCTTCGGAAGGCGGCCGGGCCGAGCCGAGGAGGGAGCCCCGCGCAAGCGAACAAAGCAGGCCGGGAGGCGACGGCGGAGCAGGAGAAAGAGGACGAGGAGGAGGACGGCGCCATCCCTCCACCTCTGGCCATCCATCCGTCCATCCTTGACAACAAGGACGGACGAGCGGAGTGAGGAGAAGTAGGAGGGAACAGAGGAGACGTTGCTGAGGAGAAAAGAAAGAAGCAGGAGGAGAAAGAGAAAACCTTGCTGCTGCTCCTCTGACTGACAGACTGGCTTCTCAGGCATCGGGCCTGCGCTTTTCCCTCTTCTCTTCCTTTTTGACTGAAAGGACTGACTGGCTTCTCAGGCCTCTGCTTTTCTCCCTTCTCTACCTTCCTGACTGAATAGACTGACGGGCTTCTCAGGCTTCGGGCCTGTGTTTTCCCCCATGTTTTCCTGACTGACTTCTCAGACTTCAGGCCTGTGCTTTTCCCCCTTCTCTTCCTTCCTGACTGACTGACAGGCTTCCGGCCTGTGCTTTTCCCCCTTCCCTTTTCCTTCCTTCCTTCCTGACTGTCAGGCTTCGGGCCTGTGCTTTCCCCCCTTTCTCTTCCTTCCTTCCTTCCTTCCTTCCTTCCTGACAGGCTTCGGGCCTGTGCTTTTTCCCCTTCCCTTCTTTTCCTTCCTTCCTGACTGACTGACTGTCAGGCTTCGGGCCTGTGCTTTCCCCCCTTTCTCTTCCTTCCTTCCTGACAGGCTTCGGGCCTGTGCTTTTTCCCCTTCCCTTCTTTTCCTTCCTTCCTTCCTTCCTTCCTGACTGTCAGGCTTGAGGCCTGTGCTTTTCCCCCTTCTCTTCCTTCCTGACTGACTGAATAGACTGACTGACTCCTCAGGCTCGAGGCCTGTGCTTTCCCCCTTGTTTTCCTTCTTTTCTGACTGACTTTTCAGGCTCCAGGCCTCAGCTTGTCCCTCTTTTCCTTCCTGACTGACTCCTCAGGCCTTTGCTTTTCCCCCTTTGTGTTCCTGACTGACTTGGCTGACTGTGCGCGGTTTCCCTCCTCCTCCTCCTCCTCCTTCCCGGCGGCTGAAATGGCCGAGGGCGGCCTCCTCCCGCCGCTGCCGCTGCTGCTGTGAGGGGAAGGAGGGCCCGCTCCTTCCGCCGCCATGAGCTCCTTCGCCTTGGAGGAGACGCTGGAGGCGGACTGGGTGGCGGTGCGCCCGCAGGCCTTCCAGGAGCGCGAGCGGCACAAGTTCGCCTTCATCGTGGCCTGGAACGAGGTCGAGGGCCGCTTCGCCATCACCTGCCACAACCGGACGGCGCAGCGGCAGCGCAGCGGGTCCCGGGAGTCGGCCAAGGCGGCCCGCAGGAGCACCCCGGCCTCCCCCGCGCGGGCCCAAGGCAGCCCCGGGGGGCGCGGAGCCGAGGCGCCCCGGGCCAGGAGCATCCCATCCCGCAGGCCGCCTCCGGAGTCCCCGCTGGGCGAGATGGAAGTGCTGGAGCTGGGCCAGGACGCTGCTTCTCCTTCTCCTTCTTCGCCCGGAGAGGAGTGCAGCTGGGCCGGGCTGTTCTCCTTCCAGGACCTGCGGGCCGCGCACCAGCAGCTGTGCTCGGTCTGCTCCGAGCTGGAGCCCTGCCTGCCCGCGCTGCCCGAGGAGCCCTCCGGGATGTGGGCCGTGCTCTTCGGGGCGCCCGAGCTGAGCCAGGCCGAGATGGACGCCCTCTGCGCCCAGCTGCAGGTCTACCTGGGCCACGGGCTCGACACCTGCGGGTGGAAGATCCTCTCCCAGGTGCTCTTCGCCGAGACCGACGACCCCGAGGAGTACTACCAGAGCCTGAGCGAGCTGCGGCAGAAGGGCTACGAGGAGGTGCTGGCCCGGGCCCGCAAGCGCATCCAGGAGGTAAACATCACATTGCTACGCACTTGGAAGCAAAGTTGGGCCAGGACTTCAACTCCCACCATTCCTAACAGCCTCAGGCCCTTTCCTAACAGCGGCTGAGGGGGGAAAGGAAGGGGCCTGAAGCTGTTAGGAATAGGGCGAGTTGATGACCAAAACACCTGGAGGAAGGTCCAACGTTGCCCATGCCAAATTATTTTAGGGCTTTCCTTCCAGGTGTTTTGGACTTCAATTCCCACCATTCCTAACAGCCTCAGGCCCTGTCCTAACAGCAGCTGAGGGGGAAATTTATTTATTATTTATTTATTTACTGCGCTTATATACTGCAATTCTCAGCCCTTTAAGGGCGACTCATTGCGGTGTGATGGAAGGGGCCTGAAGCTGTTAGGAATGGTGGGAGTTGATGACCAAAACACCCATTCCAAATCATTTTAGGGCTTTCCTAAGTTTTAGGGACCTTCCAAGTTCCAGGTGTTTTGGACTTCAACTCCCACCATTCCTAACAGCCTCAGGCCCTTGCCTAACAGCAGCTGCGGGGGGAAAGGAAGGGGCCTGAAGCTGTTAGGAATAGTGGGAGTTGATGACCAAAACATCTGGAGGAAGGTCCAACTTTGCCCATGCCAAATCATTTTAGGGCTTTCCTTCCAGGTGTTTTGGACTTCAACTCCCACCATTCCCAATAGCCTCAGGCCTGTCCTAACAGCGGCTGAGGGGGAAAAAGAAGGGGCCTGAGGCTGTTAGGAATGGTGGGAGTTGATGACCAAAACACCTGGAGGAAGGTCCAACTTGGCCCATGCCACATCGTTTTAGGGCTTTCCTTCCAGGTGTTTTGGACTTCAACTCCCACCATTCCTAACAGCCTCAGGCCCTTTCCTCCCCCCCCCCCTCAGCCACTTAAGCGGCTGAGGGGGAAAAGGAAGGGGCCTGAGGCTGTTAGGAATGGTGGGAGTTGACATCCAAAACACCTGGAGGAAGATCCAACTTTGCCCATGCCAAGTCATTTTAGGGCTTGATCGACAGAGGGAAGCAGGATATACATAAATACTATAAATAAATGTAAGAGTGCTACACAAATAATTTTGGACACATAAGCACAAAAAGATATAGCCACCCTCAGTAAGGTTGCCAACCTAAAATGGCTGAGTCAATATAAATGCACCTTTGAAATTGCCAACTATCTAAAAATGCAAATACCAAAACATTTTAGGGACGTGTTCACTCGAGCTAGATTTGGTCAGCTTGATACAATGGTCAGATATGGGAGATTTAACATCATCCCTTATAATGAGCGGATTTGTATCTGTGGAGCACCTGAAATTGAGGATATAGCAAACAAATTATTTGGTTGTAAATTGTATCAGAAGGTGAGTGACTTTTACCATGGTCCATACATCAAACGGACAATGTATTGGGAATCTCACATCAGAACAATATATTTTATGTGTTAACATATAAAACATCTCTGTATTTAAGTAAAATAATACGTTTGAGAACCACATATGTGGGGCTTATCAGGGTAAATCGTAAGGGTGATAAGGTAATATGTATATATTCAGTTTTATAATATATATTTACTGTATTGTTATGTCTTATTTTAACTTACAACATAGAGTGCAATCAAATCTTATCAAGCCTTGTTTTTGTTTGGTATTGTGATATGACCTAAGGGCTAATTAATAAAATTATTATTAATATAGCCAAGTTTCGAAGTTAGGTTCTGTAGATTTGTTCTTAAGTTGAATTTCCATGTAAATTGGAGCAGGTACATTTTTAATTGTAACTTCAGCCATACTTATATATATAGAGAGAGATATGGGTTGCTGTGAGTTTTCTGGGCCATGTTCCGGAAGCATTCTCTCCAGACGTTTCACCCACATCTATGGCAGGCATCCTCAGAGGTTGTGGGGACAAGAGACAGAGCCTTCTCAGTGGTGGCCCCTCATCTGTGGAACTCCCTAACGAAATTAGATCAGCACCCTCCCGCATGGTCCTCAGAGAGAAAGTAAAGACAAGGATGGACATTTAGAAAGGCCTTGGATTATGTGATTTTAATGTTTATATTCATATTAATATTTTAATTCCATGTTTTAAATGTCTAAATGTTGTTTCCGTTTATCTGCTTAATATGGTTTAGTGTAACACAGTATTATAAAACCAGCTTTTAAAATTTAAAGTTTTTAAAATTTAAAGTTTTTTTCTGACTGCTTGAGAGTTCTGGTTACTTAAGTTCCAGTTAACTGAGTCTAGTAATAATAATAATAATAATAATAATAATAATAATAATAAGTCCCGCTTCATTCTCTGGGACTTAGGCTCCAGGGAGTTGTGCTTTGGGGAAGCACACCAGCACTCTTTGGCAGAGAAGGCTGAAGGCCTAGTAAAACTATAACTCCTTTGATTTCATAGCTTTGAGCAGTGGCAGTTCAAGTAGTGTCAAACTGAATTGTATCTATGTGTTTTCAAAGTCTTTCATGGCGGGAATCATTAGGTTGCTGTGAGTTTTCTGGCCTGTATGGCCATTTCTAGAAGCACGATCTCCAGATGTTTTGCATTCATCTATGGCAGGCATCCTCAGAGGTTATGAGGTCTGTTGAAAATGAAGCAAGAGGGGTTTATATATCTGTAGAAAGCCCAGGGTGGGAGAAAGAACTCGTGTCTGTTTGATACAAGTGTTAATGTAGCAATTGACCACCTTGATTGGCATTGAATGGCCTTGCAGATACAAGGACTGGCTGCTTATTGCCTGGGAGGTGTTATCTGGCCCTGATTGTTTTCTGACTGGAATTCTCATGTTTCCTAAGTATTGTTCTTTATTTGCTATCATGATTTTAGAGGTTTTTTAATATTGGTAGCCAGATTTTGTTCAACAGACCTCACATCCTCTGAGGATGTCTGTCATAGGTGCAGGCGAAACGTTAGGAGAGAATGCTTCTGGAACATGGCCATACAGCTCAGAAAACTCACAGCAAGCCACTGCATTGTATATTTCCAGAACTAGCCCTCACTGATACTTTTGCAGTAGTAGCTGCACCTTTTGGTATTAGTTCTCAGAATCAGAGCAGTTCTGTTTTGCTCTCAACTAGAGGGGCCCCATTGAATCAGAGGAATTTATGTATGTGTAGACTCACCATCGAAGAATTAATTCAGTGAGTTTACTTTAATAACCATAGAGCATTTTAGTCTTTATCTTGCACTCAATTTATTTGCTACGTTTGCTGTTGGACACTGTTCCTCATGGTAAGAAGCAGTCATAAAGTTAGTCAAAGCTGAAGTGTTTATACCTGATGTTAACATGAGAAGAAAGATTCAGGCCAACAGCCATTTACCATTAAATGCATTCTTTTGCTTCTGGTTGATTGTAGATGAAAAATGCTGAGTGGGTATGTGATTGTCACAAGCACTCATTTGCAATAGGTACTGAACTTCTGCTCTAGGTATTTCCCTTCATTTAGGTTGAAGCCTTTTCTGAGGTTAATGAGAACATTAACTAGTGAATGGTGTGAAGTAAATGCAGAAGTATTGTTAGTTTGAAACAGAATCAAAGTTTTATTCAGATGATCTAGGCATGAGGTTTGTTTTTGTTTTCTTTGTGTATAAATACTTCAGAGTAGAGTGTTGTATTTTTAGAAGGAAATATTTTTTTCATACATAGAGAAGGGATAAATACCAGTGATTGCATTAGTACTTTATGGCTATTAAGTGTTCACCAGCAGCCTTTTTGCATGTTGGATTGCTGTTACCATCAGTCCTAGGCAGTATGTCACTAATGGTGGGGCTGTAATCCAGAATACCTGGAGGACACCAGATTGTTGTTCCAAAACTCTGATGGAGATCATCTTCATTTACTAGCCAAAGGCATTGGTGAAAAATGTTTCATGAGAGCCAATTTGGACAATTTTTTAAAGGAGGGAAGGATAGACATTATTGAAGTAATTAAAAAAGAGCTGTGACTATGTATATATGTAGATAGATGTCTATAAAATTGAGGGTGGTGAACTCCAATCAATAGTTGACCTGAAAAAAGCAGTGCCATAGTAAGAACCTGTTTTGTTTTGTTTCACATTGTATTGATTTGAACAAACTTACTATATAGAATTGTACCCTGGTCCAGTCTATGGTATATACAAAATCAAAATCCTACTCTTGAACCTGGCTTTCACAAGTGGTTCTCTTCTTTTCTCCTTCATGTCTTCTCTAGGCTCTCAAGCATTGGGGTGAAGGATTTTTGGCCCTCCAAATGTTTTGATCTATAAATATGCGGGAGAGCCTTCTCATCTGGAAGGAAAAAAATCCACAGTATTAAAACCTTGAAGGAAGCAGATGAACCCATTTTGTATCTTCTTTATGGTATTAGGATCATGTACCAGTGCAGATGCGCACAGTTGCACAACAGTTTTGTCACAAATACATTCTTATGCTATGAGCAAATACTTGGCTTCACCCACTTGTTTTGAATTATTTTTAAAAGGTCTATCTGTGAGATGATAAAAGAAGGAGTTAGGAAAATCCCAGGTGCTTGATTTTCTAGATGCCTTAAATGTGGTACTGACAGCTTCAAAAGAGACATGTTTGTAGTCTTAGATGATAAACAAAAAAGCTTCATTGTGAGAAATACATAAATCACATTTTTGTGATAAGTCCCTTTTCCAGACTGGCCCCATAGCCTTGGAAGCTTGTCTATTACCACGTCCCACGGCCTCATTTAAAATCCCTCCTTGAATTTGGGTCTTAGCCTTCATGTAACCTTGGCATGGACTAATTTGCTTAAACATTAAACAGTAGGAAGTGTGACCCATCCATTGAATCAGGCTTAATGATGCTGGTTAGAGTCTGTTTTAGAAGATTACCAAGACAGTTCAACTGTAGTATTATTATTATTATTATTATTATTATTATTATTATTATTATTGTCGTGTCAGGAGCGACCTGAGTAACTGCAAGTTATTATGTCGTGCATAATATACAATATTTTAATAAATTGCAGTTTCTGATTTCAAACCAGAAAACAGGATTCAAGCTGATTAATGCCAGACTTTCTTTCCTTCGTTTAACATAATCCAGTACACACCCACTTCCAACCGACTCACTTAGCGTCACCATACCCTAACACAGTGGTTCTCAACCTGGGGTCCCCAGATGGCCTAACACATAATACAGGTTTTGCTTCCCATTATAATTTTGGGGTATGGGTTTTCCATAGAGGCTTCCTCATTTCTCTCAGGCTCTTGGTTATTAGTGGATTGCCAGAGTTTACAAACTTCTCTCCCCAATATTCTGTTATTTGAGGAGTGCCAGTTATGAAAGGGAGCCCTTGACTCTGAAACTAGGGATTTTTTGCTTCCATCTTCCCTTATGAGAAAATGTGTTGCATATTTATGAGTAGGTGAGATGCTAAGAAAAATAAAAGTAAATGGGCAGTAAAATACCTTAAGAAAGAACCTTCCTAAATGAAATGAGGTAACCTGTTATGTAGATATGACCCAGTTAGCAGGATATTGTGTTTAACTGCAGTGCAGTCGTCTCATTCCATCTTTGGTAAACCAAGTTGTTAAAAATTATATGATGTTAGTACTGCTGTGGGTATATGGTATGTGAACTGACCTGTCCTTAATTAAAAGGTGCTTCATATTGAAGAAAGGAGATAATTTAGGTAGCTTGCTTTGTTCTCTGTGGTTCTCAGGTTTCTCTTGTCTCTTACATGTTTGATAGTGGCTTTCTCTGAAACAAGAAGCTCATATCTCACTTACCTAAGTTATTCCATGATAATGAAACAACAGATGACAGGCATATAATATTAATGTGTAATCCTGATGTAGTGGTTTTCCACACTTCAGGATGGGGACTTGATTCTCTTCCTGAAATGCAAGCCTACTAAGCTCATGTGTTGCATATATATTTTCTTTCACATTACTTTTGCCATCTACATTTGAAGGTAGCTAAACATGAAGGTTGAGATGTTCAGTTGTAGCAATGGCATATTTAAAAGCCCTACTAGAGCTCTTAAAAAAGAACCTAAAAGTTGACATCAGAAGTCTTTTAGTAGCACAGAAATGAATGCAACACTAATTCTTTCATTAAAATTATTTGTAACTTGCAGATTTTGCTACAGATTCAATTTCTTGAAATGAGGTGAGCAGGGAGGTTTTAATTTCATTGTTTTTTGGTGTTGATATTTCTCATATCTTGCTTAGTTGCTCAATGTATAATCTATTTGAATTTTGTGAGATTTGATATTTGTTGTGTTTAGAACTGAATTGGAATTCTTTGTGTAATTTTTCTAAACATCTGTAATACTGCTGACAATGCACTAGACTCCAGAGTAAAATTGTTATCAGAATAATTTTGATTAGCTCTTTTAAACTTAAATATTTAAATGATTTCTTAAATAATACTCTGACCCATATAAACTTGCATGAAACATCTGCTTTGGCAAATGCTGCTATGTTGAAATACTATAGTTCTAAAATGTTCTCAAATAAGTGCAAACTATGAAATGGAAACATAGACAGTATAATTGATACTAAGAGGAAGCTTTATCTTGACCATTAAGTGAAAGCTCTTTTAATCATTATGTATACTTTATCTCTTCCTTCAGGGTTGTTTATTTTTCTGTGGATGCTGCTCTTTGGCAGTTCATTCCTCATTCCTTCTGTTTGTTTGTTAAAAATAACAATTATATATGTTGTATTTTATTTTAATTGCGTTTCAGTGTATTAGTAGAGTTGAATATTCCTGACATTCCTGGTGCATAACTACTACTATTACTACTAGTACATTTTATTTCTTACCTGCCACTCCTCATGGCTCAAGTTATCTCTTAAGGAGTCTAACATACTGGGTAATAGACAAACAAGCTACCATAGAATTTGAATTAAGGTGTTTGGCAGTTGATTGAATTGGTTATACTGATGGCTAGTTAACAGCAGTGACTCCTAAACAAGATATTTCCGCATCGAGTCCTCCGGGAGATGCTAGCGGGGTACAAATAAAGTTAATAATAATAATATTTCACGCAGAGAAACCCCATTGCTTTACTATTGGCAGCATTAGATCTATGGTATTTGGTTTTGATATGCAAGTTATGTTGATACAAGTGTTGATTCAGATAGTGTAGTTTAGCTGTATATATAGAGATGGAAGACATTAAGAACAAAATACAAGAAAAAAGTTCTTCCTACAATTCCTTGATAGTTGTATAAGGAACTCTATATTGATTCATATTAAGAAAAAAATCCAAATTAACAATTCTAATTGAACAGCACATAACTTATTCAGTGGTTTCCATGGCCACTGGTTTAAAGCACATTTAAAACAGAAATATAACTATTTATTTCTCAGTAGTTGATCCCATCATGTGACACACCCTTCCACAGGCAGGCAAAGACCTTTTTATTTAGGAAGGCCTTTTCTTCTCAAATTATGCAGCAGAAGGGTGTTTTCAGTGTGGTTACTATGCTATTATATTTTAAATTATGTTTAAGAAATAATTTAAATTATTTTAACCATGTGCTTTGTTTAATAGAATTGTTTAATTATTTTAAACATTTGCAGACTAAGATTTTAGCTGAACTTTGTTTCAAATTGTTATAAGTAGCCTTGGATTTCTGGACACTGCGGATGGAAGCACTGGGAAATGAGGTCTGCATTAAGAGAAGCAGTTGTCACAGGCCCCCAAATGGTCCCTCCATCACTTCTCAATGCACTTTCCATCTCGACAACCCTGCACACATAATTTCACAGCACCCTGATCTGAAACTTCTTGGAAAATACTTTACCTGAGGTACTGTTTGGTTGAAAAGGCAGAGGTTTTTTTGGTGGGTGGCAGTGAGAACATAGCTATAGTGATGGAGATCTGTTGTCATAGTTATGTCTAATAATAGGGGATCTTGGCCTTTATTTATGTTCATCTTTGAAAAGAATTGCCATTTAAAAGGCACTATGTATGTACATTAATTTTTCCCTTATAGTGAGGAGAGTACAGACTCTTTCTCTAAGCAAATTATACAGCTGTTACGAAGAGCAACAAGATATATGACAAATGAAAACAACTGAAAAAAATATTTATTTTAGGAAAGGCAGTATCATGGAACCTGGAGTTCTCAGGGTAACAAGCAAACAAGCAATACTGACATTAACGGGACTATGCTACAGTTCAACAAAAGAGCTTGTGCTTTACATATAGACAGTAGAAGGTCCCTGCATTAATCTCTGGTGTCACCAAATAAAGGATCTTGGGAAGTAGGATGGATAGGATTTCTATCTAAAACCCTGGAGAGCAGCTGCTATTGTAGATAATACTGGGCCAGATGATCTGGCTCGGGGGCAGTCCTAATAGTGTTGAATGAAATAGTGAACAATGAAGGGCACCAAAGATTGTCCACAAGGCTGGAAAGGAATGGGTGAGTGAGTCTAGCCTGATATTTATTATGCAAAACCAGGGTTTGTGATTGTGTCAGACTGGTAGTAATTTCAATATTCTTAATAACTCATGGATGGTATGCCAAATTACGAAAGCTCAGATTTGATAGTTATGCACATGCATTAATAGTTATAAAGTATTAAATATGTTGTAAAGCTAACAATGATATGTTAGTATCTTTCAATCTGATCCACATACAATTTAAATCCCGGTAGTTGGTTTTAAAAAGCTTAAAACTTTTCTTTTGACTCTTCTGTGCTCTTGTTATAGTGATTGTTAGCCTTGTATGCAGGTGTACAAAATGTGTGCATACTGAATTAAATGGTATTTTAGGACTTTAATCACTCTTTATATGTTCCAATATCCTTTCTGAGTGCAGTTGCTTGTTACCATTGTTATGTGCTGTACTATTTTGGATAAATATAACTTTTGTGACCCCACTTCCATTAATTGGCAATTTAGTGTTATATATGCATTGATTTCCTATTCATGTGATTTCATGATATTGCTTTGAAATTTAGTCTGAAGATGTTTTCCCCACTGCTAACATAACTTTAGATCTGTAATTCACTAGCATGTTAATCACAAAATATAATAAAATTCTTAATGCTTCTGATGCTATATTAAACATTCAAATGCAGAAAGCTTGTAAGTTTGCAGTGTCAGACATCTCAAACTGATATGTGTTTAAGGACTTTGGTCTTACGTTTTTCTCTAAGTAAATAAGACCTGATTAGATATTTCCTCTAACTTAAGATGATTCGGCTTCCTTTCTCCTCTTGCTTAATTTGGACATTTTAATAAATAGATTTGTTACCAGGAAATGTTTGTCCTCTTTCGGTGTTTGAAGCCATGGCACACACTAGTCTGACTGGCTTGTCACATCTAAGGTGTGAAATTCTGGTCTATCTGCTTGAGCAGGTTTTATTATTAAAACTCAAGCAGGAGGAAGCTATTCCAGGAGACGCCTTGTCTTCATTTCAGCTTTTGGAGCCAGTAATCACATAGTTGACTCCACCTTGGATCTTTGAAATGCTTGAACAAGAACTGTAGCAATATAATTTTAAGCTTTGTTAATTGTGTAAAAGTGAAAGAAGGAATAGTGATTTGACTTTAGACAGTAATGATTGTATTTCTTTATTAACACACTTTATTAAAGGGTCAGTGCTTTCACTGAAGATTAATCATTGCACTCACAATTCATGAATCATGCTTGGTTAAGTTAAGGGGAATATAAAACCCAAGTAGACCGAAACAGGATTTTTTCTAGGTCTTGAGGTGTCCTTGTATAACTTGTGCCCATCTCAGATATTTGAAAAAATAAAGATTAGCTTATTATAGCTGTTCTCAGTTCCAGAGGGTAGTGGCATCAAATATTGGTTTGTTCATTTAGATTCAGTCTCAGCAGTATACATAGTTTGTATTATGGATTACAAAAGTAAAAAGATTACAGAAAAGTAGTGTAAATCAGGCAGACATAATTGTGCCAGGACTTTTTGTTTGTTTAAATCAGTGGTTCTTACCGTGGGGGCCAATCTGGTCTGCGAGCCTCCTTCCTCTTTATTTATCTATTTTATTTTATTTATTTTATTTCTGCTTGTTTCACGCTGCCAGCCATTCCTTCCTTGTCACTTATCATGTATCAGAAGCTAGAGCTGGTGTGGTCTATCCAGTGCAATTTTCTGTATCAGCACCCTAAACCGAATCTAAAGTTGACCAAAAACTAATTTGTAACTGTTTTTGTACTAATGTTGGAGAGTGGTCCCTGGTCAAAGTGGTCCCTGGTCAAAGTGGTCCCTGGTCAAAAAAAGGTTGGGAACCACTGGCTTAAATATACAGTTGGCTCTCCATATCCAGTGATTCAACCACTCACAGCTTATGATTTTTCTACAAAATATTCTTTTTGTCTTGAAATAATTGACAGTCTTCTTTCTCATTACATTTCTTGGAGCTGGTCAAAAGACAAAGATTTCCTCACATAGTCTAAAATTATTAATGACTGATGAAAGCTATAGTTTTTCTATTTAGCATCTTTTAAATCTAAACAGTTTTCTTCCTATACAGTGTGCGTAATGCTTGTTATTTATAGAACATAATTATATTCTTTAAGTCTCCTTTTTACTGGCTACACATAGCTATTTTTAAAAAATAGCTTCCCATAATTCTCATTATGGTTACCAGGATTTTTTTCTCATGCCGTCATCAAACTTGCTAACATACCCACCTTGATCCAGGCACAAGGTGTGTATGGCAGTGTAATACCCTTATTATACCGCCACTGGCCATAATGGAATCCTCTTTTCTTTGGTGTGTGTATGTGTGGGGGGTGAATGTTCCATTATCTTGTGGATTGGAACTTATCATTTCAGTCTAGAAATAATGTATTTGTGTAGGATAGGATAGGAACCTGTGGCCCTCCAATTGCTACATCCTTTTCAAATTATTCCTTATTTCCACTCCTTCTAGGAAAATGTGCCCTTAGTGTGGGTGGGTTATCATTTCTCTCAGCTGCATGTCTTCATGTACAAAAGGGCCATTTCTATTGAAATTCCAACAATAACATTTAAAAAAATCCAAAAAGATTATTTGCAAGATTAGGTGCATCAAAATATATCACACCAGTTTGGGAGAAACCTAACCACATTACACCTGCAATATTTAATTGTGTTGTCATGTAAGCTATCATATTGACAATTATGGTGTTTTTTGATATGTTAATTTTCAAATAAGTAGCGGTGTTTTCTCTGTCAGCATAAAAAGAAGCAAAGAAGTAGGAGGGGAAAAATAACTATGGCAGGATTCTTAAGATTAACTGGTTTTTACTTTTGCATGAGATTTTTCAATTAGTCTTAAAGTTCTTGCCATATCTTTCCCCTCCTTTTTATAAGAATTCCCCAAGGATGCATGTATGTATTGTTGCATATGCTAAGGAAGTGCACATGTTATAGACATGTTATATAATTAGGGGAAGAAGTTGAAGGCAGCATTCCTGCAGAAGAATAACATGGCAAGGAGCATCAATGGTCTCCTCTTTGCATGTATCAAACATCTGTTGCTCTTTTGATTGCATTGAGGTTGATTGTTGCTTGGTTGTAGCTTGTTTCATACCAGCCCCTCACCCCAAGTAGTTGGAGGAGAATGATAAATTCACAAATCTGTGAATTCTCTGTATATTGTTTTGCAAGTCAGTGATTCAAAAACCACTTTCAGATGTCTTAACAAATAACCAGGAATATAGTTCTGGAATTTATTTCGGCAATCTTTGTGGTTATTGGTATAGTAGGCATTACGAGGCTTGAAGTGAAAAAGTTTAGCCTCATAGAGTGGTCTGTTGTAGCTGTGCGCCTTCAAGTTGTTTCCAATTTATGATAACTGTATTACAAAGTTTTCTGTGATTAAGAGTGTGTGACCTGCCCAAGGCTATCCAGTGGGTTTCCATGACCAAGCAGGTCTACGTTTTCTTCACAAGAACAGAATAAAACCGGAGTCTAGATCACAATACAGCAGATAAGAAATCAGAATGATAATTTATCTTTGAGAGGTTGCTATCTTTAGCATATCTCTTCTAGTGTGTTTTATTGAAACACTTGGAGCACATCTATTTCTAATTGTTTTATTTTCTATTAATCCAACATGGAGCAGCTTTCTTCAAGACCTGGTAATATATAGTAGAGTATTGATCATATGTGGGGGACACCAGTTCACATTGATTTGGCATTGGGGACTGTGCAGTAAGGTGGGAATGTGGAGGGATGGGTTTGTTGTTTTGTAATGTGTGCTGGGAAAAGCATTTAATTTAATTGTACCATGTACAATGACAATAAAGTTATTCTATTCTATTCTATTCAGAATACACAGTTTCCACTCAGCTACACAGTTTTCTGATTTGTTTCAGTCACTATTTGTCTAAACTGCTTTACTTAGTTGTTGAGAAGATAAATGGAAAGCAGGAGTTGCTCTCCCTTTCACTCTTTTCATGAAGAATGGACTCAAAATAAATATACAAATACACCAAAGTCTCATATTACTGTATTGACTCAAATCTAATGCTCAGCTTTTTTGCCTAAATCACCTTGCCAAAATTAGGATGCACATTTGATCCATGTAACACAGTAATCTTAATGCTGAACCAAAGCAAAAGGGGAAGTTTCTTCAGGGGCACCCGAAGCTCCTATTTGAAGGATGCCGTCTGTAATTTAATTGTCATAGCTCAATGCTGTGCAGTCCTGGAATTTGCAGTTTGGTGAGGCATCAGCGTTTTCTGACAGAAAAGGCTCAAGATCTTGTAAAACTCCAGCCCTTGTGACTCCATAACATTGAGCCATGGCAGTTAAAGTGGGTTCATTCTACAGCATAGATGAACCCTAAAGTTTTATTTTCCATTTGAAGCCTTAGTGCTCTAACATTTTGCTTTTAATGAAGGAATTCTAAGTAGACTGCAATGACATGGCCTAACTGAGAGAAGAAAGTTTATAGTGTAAGCTTTCATATGCTAAGTCCTAAACTGCCATCTCAAGCACTTTTGGTGGCAGATCTTTATTTGCATATAGATAGTTTCCCAGTCTCAAAGAATTATTTATCTACAGTAGGGCACATAACATAGATAGGTGGGTACAATCTTCTGTCAAATACCAAACACAGAACATATATGAAACACATCAAATGTGCATTTAGAAGTTATCCACATATATTGTGCTATACTAATGTCTAGTCTAGAGCTTATGGAAGGCAAGCAAAGAAAGCTTTGCTGATGGCTATTTGTACAGTGCTGTGGCACTGTTGGTTCATATATGTTACATTGGTTTGGCTAGTGCAAAGATGTTTGCGATATCAAGGGCTTGCATGTACAGGCAATCTCTGCATTATAAACATCCAACTTACAAATGACTCATAGTTAAGAACGGGGGTTAGACAACAGGAAGTGAGAGAAATTTAATCCTAGGAAGGGAAGTTCACTCCAGAAAGAATAACCATGGGGAAAAGGTGTCTCCACTGAAGCTTTCTCACCAATCCTTCATTTCGACAACAAGCCAATTTCTTCAAATCAGTTATCACAGAGACAGAAAGTGCAGTGAAATCTTCTGACAGCAAAACAAACTCCACAGGACTGGTAAACTCCCTATACTATCCAAACATAGATAAATTTGACTGGAGATACCCTTATAAAATGTACTGGTTCTGACTTACAAACAAATTCAACTTAAGAACAAATCTGTAGAACTTATCTTGTTCCTAACTTGGAGACTGCCTGTATAGCCAGTGCTGCTGCTAATATAATTGTCACTTTCTGTGCTTACTGCATTTGCTTTCCCTCTGATCTCATTCTCTATAATCCCATTCCCAGATTTATATTTTGTGTATATACAATTTTGTATATCTCATATTCTGGATAATACTCTGTGTTTCTAGAGAAATGGATTGTGATCCACAAAAGCTGATTTGATTAATACAAGTGTTAGTCTTTAGAGTACCTCTTGTTTCTGTTGCAATGGACATAAGCTGGCATTCTGTTGGTGTCCTCTGCTAGTATCTATGCTTTCTCAAACAGTTAGTTTTCCTGAAATTATAGTCTCCAAGATTTTCCACATAACTGCATTTGTTGGATAGGAAGATAAAATAGTATACATTTTTGAACTATATGAAGTTAAGAGTTTGTTTTCTTTGATATAGACAGTTAAACAGATCAACCATGTGTTTCCTGTACAAGATCTTAACACTTGATTTGCTTTATTCAGCACTGCTTGGATTTTTCTATTGAAAGATAAGAAAAGCACAGATGAACACAGAAGTTGTCTGCTGTTTGAGCAAGGCTTTGAATATACTTGATATTTAAATAGCTCACATTTAGAAATGTTCCATGTTTCCATAAAGCCATTGAATGGTAACATAGCTTTCAATTTTATTATTATTTTAGATAAGAAAATTTTAAAAAATCGAAGACTGTGATTCAGCAGAGCCCTCTTCTCTACCTTCTTCTTGCCACATTTCCTACATTCAGTGCAGTGTGTCAGGCTATTACTGGGAAAGAGAGGCTCAGTCGCACAGCCTATATCACCCATTCAGTATTCTGTGATGCTTGGTGCACCTTATTTATTTATTATTTATTTACAATATTTCTACCCCACTCTTCTCACCCCCGCAGGGGGACTCAGAGGAGCTAACAATGGCACAATTCAATGTCACAGTAATTACAATTATAATAGCAAAATAAAATCATACAATACAATAGACTAAAACAAACATTAGTTATACAATCGTAAAGCCATTTTCATCATAACAGTCCTATGGTCCAATTCCATGTTCAGGTGCTGTTATGTCCACTAGCCAAAAGCCTGGTTCCACAACCACATCTTCAGTTTTTTTCCTGAAAGAAAGGAGAGAGGACGCCGATCTAATTTTGCTGGGGAGCAAATTCCACAGCTGGGGAGTCACCACTGAGAAGACCCTGTCCCTTGTCCCCACCAGCTGTGTTTGCGAAGCTGGTGGGACCGAGAGCAAGGCCTCCCCAGTGGATCTTAGACTATGAGGCGGAAAGTAGAGGGAGATACGTTCGGATAAGTACGCTGGGCCAGAGTCGTATAGGGCTTTATAGGCCAAGACCAGCACTTTCAATTGTGCTCGGAAATGGACTGGCAGCCAGTGGAGTTGACGTAACAGGGGGGTGGTATACTCCCTGTATGATGCTCCAGTGAGCAATCTGGCTGCCGCCCGCTGGACTAGTTGAAGTTTTCAAACAGTCTTCAAAGGCAACCCCACGTAGCTGTACTGTGTCAATTTATTTGTACATGTTTGTAGATATGAGTCTTTGTTAAGACATATACTCATTCCATTTTTCACGGGCAGCTACGTCTTGTGAATAGACACTGCTATTTATTGCTTTTTCTTTACTTGTTTCATGTAACCACTCTGTATATAAATATAGTTGCTTCTTTAGATATTATTAACAAATATGTGCTCTTGAATAGAAGAAAAATGCTACAAATTTTTTTAAGCCATTGATACAGTACTCAATGAGAAAAGGAGAGAGAGAAGAGTGCTGTGTCTCCAAGTTACCTGGTTCTCCTAGGCACGGTTTTAGGAGCCAGTAAAAAGTGCTGTGGGCAAAATGATTTTGTCAACAGACTGCCCCACAAAGTCCAGATTGTTATTTGCATGGATGTGTAACCAACAGTATTTCAGTCAGAAATATTTAAAACAGCTTTAGCTCTTTCTTCTTCAATACTTGCACAATGTGTAGAATTAAAATTGCTCAGAATCCATTAAAAACAAGAGGAAAATCAATAGGACTGCATACTATTACAAGCCTGCTTTAGTCAACTTTTATAAACCTTTTGAAATAAGGTTTTTGCTTGCTAGGCAGAAAAGCAGGCAAGCAAGGAGCATAGAACAGATGATATTAGATATTTTTTATCAGGTTTGAAAGAGTTCTGAAGCACTTTTCTTTCTTATTTTAAAGCAATAATTAAAATGGGGCATAATATAGAAAAATGCACCTTTTCTAGATGACAAGAGATCAATTTTACAAGTAAGACTTTCAGTAATACATTTACACCTTGCATTTCATATCTATATAGAAGGTTGAGGATTAAATGTTTTATTGGGGTTTTTTAAAGTTTCATAATTTAAATCAAAATAGAGAGTAAAATTAAATGACGTCAGTACTATTCATCAGGATATGGGAGTGACTGTTACCAACTGCAGATATTCATCACTTCATATGTCTTTGTTAATAACAGAGAAGTTTTATTAATTTATGTTATTTTCCTTCATTTTATACAGCTCCTTGAAAAGCACAAGAATACAGAAAGCATGGTAGAACTGCTTGAATTGTATCAATTGGAAGATGAAGCATATAGTAGTCTTGCTGAAGCCACCACAGAACTCTATCAGTACTTGCTGCAACCTTTCAGAGACATGAGGGAGCTTGCAATGCTCAGGAGACAGCAAATAAAGGTAACAAACTAGCAATATACATTCAAAATTAACCTAAATGTAGAGTTGCCTGCTACCAGACTCCCACATGTAAGGAGAGAGCTGTGTACATGTAACGGCATGAATAGGGCATAGAATTGACCATGTCCATAGCTGGATCATTCCTACCATATATTCTTATGTTTAAGTTGACCTTATTTATAAGTCAAGATCAGAGTTTGGGGGCCAAAATTATGCTTTTAAATATGACATGTAGATAAGTTGACAGTAAAACTTTGGAGCGCATCATAAAGTTACACATAAAGTTACTCTTATCCATCCCATGGAAAAATGAAAGCACCAGCACTGCTCTGGGCCAGCTGTCTGTGGCCACTGCTGTTGCCATTTAACCGCCCAGCATTGCAAAAGGCCATTGGAGAGAGTAGAGGGGGTCAGTACTTCTTTTTAATTCTCCAAAGAATGGATCAAGTTGTTAAAGGAATAGTTTGGTTTATCCATAGAAAAGAAGTCCCAAACTATCCACCATAATGGAGAGAACAGAGGGGGTTGAAGCTTATTTGAAATCCTCCCAGTATTAAAATAGATTATTAGTATAGAATTTGGAACTTACTCATCTGAATTCTGTGATGTATGTTTAGTGGCTTACACAAAAACTAGTTTAATTAAAGCAACACAGGCAGTCCCTGAGTTACAAACATCCGACATGCAAACAACTCATAAATGGGTTTGGCTAGTGCAAAGTTGTTTGTGGTATCAATAAAGGGTTTGCATGTACAGGCAATCCCTGCATTATAAAAATCCAGCTTACAAACGACTCATAATTAAGAACAGTGGTGAGAGGACAGAAGAACAGGAAGTGAGGGAAATCTAACCCTAGGAAGGGAAATGGTTACCATGAAAGAGTTACCATGGGGAAAAGATGTCTTCACCGAAGCTTTCTTACCAGTCCTTGTTTCCACAACAAGCCACATTTTTCAAAATCCAATTATCACAAATACAGGAAGTGCGGTGAAATATTTTGAACAGAGGTACAGACAGCAAAACCCTTCCCTATGCTATCCAAAGCATGCATGCATATATATAGACTGGAGTTAAACTTATAAAATGTACCTGTTCTGACTTACAAACAAATTTAATGTAAGAACAAACATATAGAACCCATCTTATTTGTAATTTGGGGACTGCCTGTACATAAAGTTAGATTAGTTTAAAATAAATAACAAGAGCAATAAGCAGTACAAACGTTAGAACTCTATTCAGATCAAAACTGGGGAAGAGGTGGGACAGAAAGAAATATATTTGAAATGTTTACATCAGTGGTTCTCAACCTGTAGGTCCCTAGGTGTTTTGGCCTACAACTCCCAGAAATCCCAGCCAGTTTACCTTTTGCTAGGATTTCTGGGAGTTGAAGGCCAAAACGTTTGGGGACCCACAGGTTGAGAACCACTGGTTTGCATGGTGTGTTATTCATGTTTCATTTCTAAATGTTTTAAACTGTAGGTTCACACAGAATGTACCAGTGACTATTTTAGAAACTGCATTTAATTTAAACATAATTTTGGCAAGCAGTTTCATGTACAAAGTAGTAAGTCATATAAAGAACACTGATATGTTTACAAGAATTTCCATAACTGATGTCTAAGATCTTGTTAACCAACCAAAGATGATGCTAGTAGCAAGAACAAAACATTTTTTTTTCTGCTAGCCTTCAAATGCAGATACTTTTTTTTGGAAAGGCAACAGTGATATGTGTATTTTTCTAGCTTTGTGGTGTTTCATTTTACTATGTGATTTTCTAGGAGAATATAATTAAAAATCTATGCATCTTTAGGTGATAATAAGGTCTACAATGATGTTACTTTGAGCATTGGTGCTCACCAATGCTTCCTCTTCATCCTGGAAAGAAGTGACGAGCGGAGTGCTGCAGGGTTCCGTCCTGGGCCCGGTCCTGTTCAACATCTTTATTAATGACTTAGATGAAGGGTTAGAAGGCAGGATCATCAAGTTTGCAGACGACACCAAATTGGGAGGGATAGCCAATACTCCAGAGGACAGGAGCAGGATTCAAAACGATCTTGACAGATTAGAGAGATGGGCCAAAACTAACAAAATGAAGTTCAACAGTGACAAATGCAAGATACTCCACTTTGGCAGGAAAAACGAAATGCAAAGATACAGAATGGGGGACAATGCCTGGCTCGAGAGCAGTACGTGTGAAAAAGATCTTGGAGTCCTTGTGGACAACAAGTTAAACATGAGCCAACAATGTGATGTGGCAGCAAAAAAAGCCAATGGGATTTTGGCCTGCATCAATAGGAGCATAGTGTCTAGATCTAAGGAAGTAATGCTATCCCTCTATTCCGCTTTGGTTAGACCACACCTGGAATATTGTGTCCAATTCTGGGCCCCACAATTGAAGAGAGATATTGACAAGCTGGAACGTGTCCAGAGGAGAGCGACTAAAATGATAAAAGGTCTGGAGAACAAGCCCTATGAGGAGTGGCTTAAGGAGCTGGGCATGTTTAGCCTGAAGAAGAGAAGGCTGAGAGGAGATATGATAGCCATGTATAAATATGTGAGAGGAAGCCACAGGGAGGAGGGAGCAAGCTTGTTTTCTGCTTCCCTGGAGACTAGGACGCGGAACAATGGCTTCAAATTACAAGAGAGGAGATTCCATCTGAACATTAGGAAGAACTTCCTGACTGTGAGAGCCGTTCAGCAGTGGAACTCTCTGCCCCAGAGTGTGGTGGAGGCTCCTTCTTTGGAAGCTTTTAAACAGAGGCTGGATGGCCATCTGTCAGGGGTTATTTGAATGCGATGTTCCTGCTTCTTGGCAGGGGGTTGGACTGGATGGCCCATGAGGTCTCTTCCAACTCTTTGATTCTATGATTCTATAATATTGCCAGGCTGCTTTCCTATTTGATGTTAAATCCCTTCAGATGACTCAAATAGAAGGAATCCAAGAGATGCTAAAATAATACTTTTATTTAAGTCTAAGTAGCATATTATCTATAATAACTTGTTTCTCATAACTATGTGTGAGGCAGATAAATTATGTGCAGAAAAACAACCTGAGGTGAAAGAGTTCTCTTCCTGCTCAACACAGACTGCTTTCCCCTCAAGATTGCAATCTTCTGCAACAGCTCTTTGTTCAAGCAAGGTTGGATAGAGTGGCATATCATTTATCATTAGTGACTTCAAAATGCCTTTCTGTTCTTGACTATGATGGTAAAAGAGTATGCTTTGAGAATTGCTTAGGAAAAGTAAGTTATTGAGCTGAACCCATCCTTTTAAATCTTGAATTGAAAAGCAAGAAATAGAATGCTTCATCTTGTTATCTTCTGCCTGGTTTCTTCTATTGGTAAAAAGGAATTTCTACTGTATATGTATAAGTGAACATGTGACTGGTATGTATTAGCAGAGCAATCTATATATGTGATTTCAATGAGCCCAGTTGCAAAAAGATTATGTGAGGCTAGAAAGCAAAGGCAGAGGCAGGGATGTTTCATTAACATAGATAAATCAAGGAAAACCTGGGGTACATTTTTCTAAGGAAGTCTGCTCTTTAGTTTCAAATGCCATCTGTAAGGGTATGATGCCTTACCCCTCTCTTTTCTTTCATGGAATAATGCATTTGCTGAGTTGAAACCTAAAGCTACCCAGCTCTTTCATCAATATTTTCCTTGGCTAGTACAGTACAAATAATTTATGATTACTAGACCTGGATATAGTTTGTGGACCTGTGGAGGTAAGGATTTTTATAGCTGAGGAATGACCACTTTCTCGGCTTTTCTGGTTTGTTATGGCAATCTAATGTTCTGGATGGTATTATTATTATTATTATTATTATTATTACAATTTGCTCATTGCCATTTAGGCTGATGCCATGACACGCCATGAGCATACCAAAGGTATAAGAGTACAGTTATGGATGTGAAGGCACCCTGATGTACCCTTGTGGTGTTCTGTTTCAGGGATTGTGAAGTTGGTGGGAGTACTGCCAGGGTGCTTCTGTGACCCTGAGCTTTCTATGGCTGTATTGTCTGGTTACTGGAAGAGAAGTGCTATTGTGCATGTGAGCTTCTCTTCTCTGGCAGAGCAACCCATCTGCTCTGTCCAGTAATCTCTCACCTAGATTTCAACAGGTATTGGATTACTCTGACCAAGAATATTTTAGTGTTTCTTGGGAAAAGGTTTTGTTCCATATTGGGACCAGATGTAAAGTATGTTGGATTGGAAACTTGAAGCAATAATTTAGAAACACCTCTGAGGATGCTTGCCATAGATGCAGGCGAAACGTCAGGAGAAATGCCTCTAGAACATGGCCATATAGCCCGAAAAAACCCACAAGAACTGAATTTAGAAACAATTGTACTTCTGTTCGTATCAGAATTCTATTTACCCAGCTTGGATGCTTTTTTTTTAGTCTTTCTGATGTTGTTGGACTCCAATTCCAACACTTAATAACAACAACAACAACAACAACAACAACAACAACAATCAACTTTATTTACCCCCCGTTGGGGCAGCTAACATGAGGCCAGGCCCTTTAAAATACAATGCAACACAGTACAAAATACAGAATACAAAAAACAAAATGCATCAAAAATAAATTACAATAACAGAGTGAAATAATAAAGCAAATTCACACGGTATAAAATCAAACAGGATGGGTAGGCCAAATGGACAAGATAAAATGATAAAACGATAAAACCCTGGGTGAGCCAATGGGATTTTGGCCTGCATCAATAGGAGCATAGTGTCTAGATCTAGGGAAGTAATGCTACCCCTCTATTCCACCTTGGTTAGACCACACCTGGAATAGTGTGTCCAATTCTGGGCACCACAATTGAAGAGAGATGTTGACAAGCTGGAATGTGTCCAGAGGAGGGCAACTAAAATGATCAAGGTGTCTGGAGAACAAGCCCTATGAAGAGTGGCTTAAGGAGCTGGGCATGTTTAGCCTGAAGAAGAGAAGGCTGAGAGGAGATATGATAACCATGTATAAATATGTGAGAGGAAGTCACAGGGAGGAGGGAGCAAGCTTGTTTTCTGCTTCCCTGGAGACTAGGATGCGGAACAATGGCTTCAAATTACAAGAAAGGAGATTCCATCTGAACATGAGGAAGAACTTCCTGACTGTGAGAGCCGTTCAGCAGTGGAACTCTCTGCCCTGGTGTGTGGTGGAGGCTCCTTCTTTGGAAGTTTTTAAACAGAGGCTGGATGGCCATCTGTCAGGGGTGCTTTGAATGCAATATTCCTGCTTCTTGGCAGGGGGTTGGACTGGATGGCCCATGAGGTCTCTTCCAGCTCTATGATTCTATGAGGTAGGAATCAAAAATATGTAAGAAAGGGGAGCCCGAGAAAGTAAAACAGTGGGGTAAGGCTTTCAGTTCCAGATGGGGAAAAGTGCATCACACTTAGCCAGTATAGCCAATGTGAGGAGGTTGGAATTTACAATCCCACAACACCTGGAGGGCCTCTTCTTTCCCACTCAGTTCTAAGTCTTAGGTCTATTTTTATTTTTCAAAAAATCAAGGTACTAGAGCATCAGATACTGTAGTGATTCTTTTATCTTTTATACATCCTTCTGTCTTTTTCTCCATAAGTTAACTCAGAAAACCTAGGATCAACTACCCCCATTATTGGTTCTATTCCTGCTTCTTTGTTTGTTTGTTTGTTTGTTTTTGCCAACTTGTGATTTTTATTTATTTATCCATGTTTCTGTTTGTGGGTTGCCAATATTTGATTATTTAAAGGAATCCGATTTGCTAAATAGAGAGGTTTACACCAACATTTATCAATTTTGACCTGCCTGCTTATGAATACTTTTCAATGTTTGAGGAAGTTTTAATAGCTTTCTTTCTTGAAATGTTTTCCTTCCATTTCTTATTTGATGGTGGATGGTAATGGATTGATGTGTTCTCAGATTTCCATAGAAAATGATTACTTAGGACCCAGAAGAATTGAAAGTCTCCAAAAGGAAGATGCGGACTGGCAGCGGAAGGCCCACATGGCTGTACTTTCCATTCAAGACCTTACTGTGAAGTACTTTGAAATAACAGCGAAAGCACAAAAGGGTAATGGATCTAGACATTTTCATATTTTCCATCAAGACATTTGATTTAGTCTTTATTCCATGATCTGTTGTACTTCAATGACTAATTCTGCTTGTCACTCAGATATTTTATTACCTACTTTGAATTGCTATAGAACCCTATCTACTCAAGTAAGAGAGGGATCCCTTTTAAAATATATTTTGTTTGTTCCATATTTTATGTGAAGTGTGTTTTAACATTATCATCCAAACCATCATGTGAAGTGAAATGCATTCGATTTTACATGGGGACATTGAAATTAGGAGATATTTTTGCCTTAGATTCATGATTCTTTAATTCTTTAAATCCAGGGCTTTCAGATCTGTCCACTTGACATTTGCTCTTATGCAAGATTAAACAGTTGGTTTTATCTTGTGTAGCAGTTGATTGATCCTTTTGAAAAAGGTAATCCTACCTGCTCCCATGTTTTTTTAAAAAATGAAATACCATTTAAGACATGATCCATTGTCATGGGTGACGGGCTGGCTTAGAACTCAGTAAAACGTTTTCCCACCCGCCTTTATGACCCCAAGGGTGTATGTACATAATTGTTGTTGTAGCTGTTATGCCTTTATGTTGTTTCTGACTCCAAGGCGAACCTATTATGGGATATTCATGGTTGAGCAGGGATTTGTACTCTGCTCTCCAGAGTCTTAATCCAACATCCAAGCCACTATAGCTCTGTGGCTGAATGCATTATAGTGGATGAAAGGTGTATCCTACAGATATAAAGTAAGTGTGCAAATTTGAGTGTACGGGACTGAGGGGAGGGAGGATAGAGGAATGATGGTGGTGATGTTGATGTTTTTAGAGACACACAAACATGCTATCTCTGGAATCATACAGCATTCCTATACCACCATTCTACATATATATGTAGAAGTGAACATTTATGCATATCTAGCAAATTAACAAATGAATAACAGGTAGCAAACTCTGTAAGCATCCATATTCTATCCCTTTGCCTGTCTGCGGATATAAAGTTTTTCACTCCATATCTATCTGTCCATTTGTACAGTTGCAACTCCTATATTAATCTACCTCTTCAGACATCCACCTTTTTCATCTTGCTTGCCTTCATTATATCACCCAATATATGCCAACAACATTCTCTCTTTTTCACACACATGACGTCAGTCAAATGATCTGTGCGGATGGTACATGAACAGATATTAGGTAGGATCTTAAGTGCATCTTGCCAACCTGCTTGGTTCCTTTCCTCATTATTTCCTTTGTTGTACCTGCTCTGGTGTGGAAGAGCACATGGCATGATGAAATGGCTTCAAAAGCAACAAAATGGTTTATGCAATAATGCTTTCATGTCTGAAGGCAAACAAAAGAAAGCAAGAATTGGAGATGATGGAACTTCCTCATCTGACCTAACTGACCTGTTGTGCCACCAGATTAAGACACTTGCTACCATATATGCATGTTCTCTCAGGGTCTTGTACTGAAAGTTACTCAGCCCTTTCCAATATTTGGGTTATATACAGATTGCAAATTTTATTTAAAGGAATAACTTTTTTTAAAGCTCAATATGTTTGATTTGTGATTAAAAGCTGTGGAAAGTCATGACTGAAAATGGTGTTGGTATTAATGTCAGAAGGCCTTGAATTGCTGCTACAAGCTTTCAACAAAATAAACAGAATTTCTAAACTTATCAGATAGCTCTTAAATATTTCCTGGTAGGATAAGCTTGTTATTTCATTTTCCCCTGCAACAGCTGTGTGTGATCGAATGCGAGCAGACCAGAAGAAGTTTGGTAAGGCTGCATGGGCAGTGGCAGTGGAACGAATGGAAAAACTTCAGTATGCAGTTTCTAAGGAGACTTTGCAGTTGATGAGAGCAAAAGAAATTTGTTTGGAACAGAAGAAACATGCATTGAAAGAAGAGGTATTTTGTTATGCTGTTGTATAACTTGACCACATGTGGAGTGCCACAGGGTTCCGTCCTTGACTCAGTCCTGTTCAACATCTTTATTAATGACTTAGATGAAGGGTTAGAAGGCATGATAATCAAGTTTGCAGACAACACCAAATTGGAGGGATAGCCAATACTCCAGAGGACAGGAGCAGAATTCAAAACGATCTTTTTTTTTTTTTTTTTTTTAATTGTGCTTTAGATGTTACATAAAATGTGGGGGTTGGGAAGAGAGGGCAGGATAAAAGAGGGTGGGGAGGGGAGGGGGGGAATTGGGTGGGGGTAGAGGGGTAAAGGGGGTTGGGGTAAGGTTTGGGGGTGTGGCGGTGACTTCCCGCCAGTCTTCCGGGTTCTCCCATTGTTGATTGTATTGTTTTCTTCTTCTCCTCCTTGCCAGTTCCGACTTCTGTAATTTATCTGTTTCAAAGGCTTGACAGGTCTATGTGTAACGGAGCACCTTCAGTTTTAAGAAAGTCAATAAAACCTATCCAGGTTGTGTTCTTTTGTTTTCCTTTAAGTCTCTGTGAGAGATTGTCCATTTGTATAATCTCCAAGACTTTTATAGTCCATTCCTCTAGGGTTGGGATCTCCTTTCGTTTCCACACCTTCGCGAGGAGCATTCTCGCAGCAGTGCTGAGGAGGAAGGACATCTTTTCTTGGTTTTTATCTAATTTTGTGTTTGTGATTCCTAATAGGTATGTTTCAGGCACTAGAGGGAATTTAATTTTCATAATTTTTTGGGTTGCAACATGAATTTCCTTCCAGTATCTTTTGACTAATTTACATTCCCACCACTGATGGAAAAACGTCCCTTTATCTTTGCCGCATTTCCAGCACCTATCTGACCCTTTTTTATTGAATTTCGCTATCTTTACCGGGGTGAAGTACCATCGGAAGAACATTTTATACCAGTTCTCCCGAAGGTCGCTGGCCTCTGTATATTTTAATTTGCATGTCCAGATTTCCTCCCATTGTCTGGTTAGGATATTATGTCCTAGATCTCTTGCCCAATTTATCTGACATTCTTTTATTTGTTCCTCCTCCGTGTTCCATGAGAGTAATTGTTGATAAAGTATTTTTATAAGCTTTGTTTTCTTCTTCATTACCAATTCCCAGATTCTTTGGTCCTCACTAAAGCCCAGTTTACTGTCCTCCTTAAATTCTTGATAGATTTGATGATAGTTAAGCCATGTCATCCTTTCGTTTTCCTGCTTAATTTCTATCCATGATTTTAACCTTAGACTACTGCCGACACCCTCCACTTCTCTTTTTAGTAACTGCTGATATGTTAGCCATTTTTCTTGTTCTAATTCTCTTTTATGCTTCGCCTCTGTTGGCGAGATCCACAAAGGTGTTTTTGTATAGAATCTGGGTAGATATTTCTCCCATGTTTTTATTAATGCGGATCTGATGTAGTGGTTACTGAAAGCTTTTTCAACCTTTCTCTTGTTACGCCACAGGTACCCGTGCCAGCCGGTCCTGAGGTCGTATCCTTCTAGTGCTAAGAGAGGTCGATTCTCTAATGTGGCCCATTCTTTTAGTGCAGCCAAATTACATGCCTCGTAATAAAGTTTAAAATCTGGCAGTCCGAGACCTCCCCTTTTTTTTTCGTCGGTTAATAATTTTGTGCTAATTCTTACTTTCCGATCTTTCCAGATAAATTTTATTATATCAGATTTCCATTTTTTAAATAAATAATCGTTCCTAAGTATCGGAAGAGCTTGAAAAAGGAAAAGAAGCTGGGGAAGAACTGTCATTTTAATTATGGCGATTCGTCCTAATAGAGAGAAATTTTGGTGTTTCCATTTATTTAGGTCCTTTTGGATTTTTCCCCATAATGGCTCGTAATTATTTTTTATTAGATTTATATTACTTTTTGTAATATTTATCCCTAAATATCTTATCTTGTTTTCTATCTTTATTTCTGCGAGCTCTTGTAATGTATCTCTTGCCTTTTGGTCCATATTTTTGGTCAACAATTTGGTTTTTTGTTTATTCAATTTGAATCCAGCCACTTCCCCAAAACTTTCAATTTTGTTTAGCCAATTCTTAATATTGTTTATTGGGTCCTCTACTATGCATACCACGTCATCTGCGTAGACTCTCAGTTTAAATTGGTAGCCTCCTACTTTGATTCCTTTTAGTGTCTTATCCCCGTTTATTGTTCTAATTAGTGTTTCCATGACTAGGATGAATAGTAGAGGGGATAAGGGGCATCCCTGACGAGTTCCTTGTGTAAGCTGTATGGCTTTTTTGGTTTCCGTCCCATTTATTATGAGTGTGGCTGTCTGATTTGAATAGATTGCCTCTATGGCATTTTAAAATGAAACCCCATGTCCCCATGTCCAATTCGTTTATTAATAATTTTAGATATTTCCAATTGATTCTATCAAAAGCCTTCTCGGCGTCAATAAACATTAGAGCTACTTGTTTCTCATTATTGCTCTCGTAATATTCTATGGTGTCAATGATTACCCTAATATTATCTTTTATTTGCCTATTCGGGAGGAAGCCTACTTGGTCCATTGAGATCCAATTCTTAAGGAAATTTTTCAGCCTCTCTGCCATTATTATTGCGAAGATCTTATAATCATTGTTTAAAAGCGAGAATTCAAAACGATCTTGACAGATTAGAGAGATGGGCCAAAACACACAAAATGAAGTTCAACAGTGACAAATGCAAGATACTCCACTTAGGCAGGAAAAACGAAATGCTCGAGAGCAGTACATGTGAAAAAGATCTTGGAGTCCTCGGGGACGGCAAGTTAAACATGAGCCAACAATGTGATGTGGCGGCAAAAAAAAGCCAATGGGATTTTGGCCTGCATCAATAGGAGCATAGTGTCTAGATCTAGGGAAGTAATGCTACCCCTCTATTCCGCTTTGGTTAGACCACACCTGGAATATTGTGTCCAATTCTGGGCACCACAACTAAAGAGAGATGTTGACAAGCTGGAATGTGTCCAGAGGAGGGCGACTAAAATGATCAAAGTGGCTGGAGAACAAGCCCTATGAGGAGTGGCTTAAGGAGCTGGGCATGTTTAGCCCGAAGAAGAGAAGGCTGAGAGGAGATATGATAGCCATGTATAAATATGTGAGAGGAAGTCACAGGGAGGAGGGAGCAAGCTTGTTTTCTGCTTCCCTGGAGACTAGGATGCGGAACAATGGCTTCAAACTACAAGAAAGGAGATTCCATCTGAACATGAGGAAGAACTTCCTGACTTTGAGAGCCATTCAACAGTGAAACTGTGCCCCGGAGTGTGGTGGAGAGTCCTTCTTTGGAAGCTTTTAAACAGAGGCTGGATGGCCATCTGTCAGGGGTGATTTGAATGCAATATTCCTGCTTCTTGGCAGAGGGTTGGACTGGATGGCCCATGAGGTCTCTTCCAACTCTATGATTCTATGTATAAATTGAGGGCAGATTTTTGGGCAAAATTTATACATTTTGATATGATCTGTGAATAAGTTGAGGATCATTGCACAGAGAAAGGAAAGTCCAATGCTAAAATTTCTAGACTTATACATAAGTTTATAGGGCAGTTAAAGTCCTGGGATTTGTGTGTGCACACCCTAGTACAACACTGAATGTAAATGACATTTCAGAATTAATTTCTTGCATTAATTTATTTTAGATACTTAAAAGTAAAAAAATCATACCACAATATGACTTACAATCACAATAGAAAATGATCAGGAATGACTGTTTGATCTGTTGAGATGTTGGGATAAAGTATTTTAAAGAAAGAAATTTGACTTTCAGACATGCAGAAACTAAGTGATAGAAGTTTTATGAAAGATATGCTAATGAAACTTTCGGTGGCATGGATTTTCTTCTTGGAACATACCTGTATCACAGGAATTCTTAAGAACAGTTTTTGTGATGATTCACATCATCCTTACCAAATTATATACTCAGGATTTTGAGCAAAATAATTATAGTAAGTGCAGTAGGGTGTTAATTTAGGTTTCTAGTGGAGATGTACTTTTGGGTATTTGACATTTCCTGCTCTCAGCCATTATAGTGCTGAAAGCAGGAGTTTATTTTTGTGCTGGCTATGAAAACATTTCACTTGACCCAAAATACATTCAAATCTTTTTTGTGATTATCTTAGGAACAGATTATTAGGATTTTTAAAAACTTTTTTTTTCCTTTTAATGACTTGTTGAACAATAAATGCAAGATGAGTGTTCACACTGTGAGAAGAGCAGTGAAAGATTTTCATTGAGCTGCACCAGATGGTAGTTTTCAATTCACTTGCCAAGCTCTATCTATCTATCTATCTATCTATCTATCTATCTATCTATCTATCTATCTATCTATCTAATTGTGGCTACAACCAGAACCTCCAAGTCACATTGTATTCTTTACAGTTCTCTAAATATGTACAATACAATAACTGGAATGTCCAGAATGGCATCTTTTGACAATGCCAAAAAATGGCATTGACAATACCAAAATATGTTGAGAATTTAGGTAAATCCCCACAGAGGTTATCTTTTCAAACCAATTCATAGTTATTTTCTGGCTAAGTTATCATGAAGCATTATATTAATTTGTGTAGTTTAAAAATCAGTTGTTTTCTGCAGCAACACCTCATTAGTCAGATTTGATTGTGTAATGCCATTGCTGAGGGCAAATAAAACTAATTTGATAGTCCCTAGGAATGGAAGTTGATTTTCAGACAAGAAATTGTGCTATGCCACCAGCCTGTTGGGTCTATTAAAAGCTCACTCTGATATTATTGCTGTCTGTGCCAAGCATCAAAGAAGCCGCATTCATATTGCAATCCCTTGCTGAATCTAATATTTACCTGATAATGGAGAAAGTTATTACTAATTGATGCAGAACTTAAACACATTCACTCACAAGGAAGTCTGGGTAAATGTGTATGCATTATTGCAGCCCTAAAGAATTGTGCTTATATAGCAATTATGTACTTTCATGTATTTCATTTACAACAACGTCTTTAAATTATTTTCTATGTCTTGATGTGGAGTCTTGGGGATATGACATGATGTTGTTAAAATTTATTGGATCTTCTTGTTGTAACTCTCAGCTGTCTTTCCCATTCAGATGCAGAGCTTACAAGGGGGCACAGAAGCCATTGCCCATTTGGACCAACTTGAAGCTGACTATTATGATCTGCAACTTCAGTTGTATGAAGTGCAGTTTGAAATTTTGAAGTGTGAAGAACTGCTGCTAACAGCACAGCTTGAAAGCATTAAAAGACTTATTTCAGGTGACATAGATTCGTTTTACATTTTTATAATTGAACAAACTGCTGTAGGCTGCTATGTTACAGGTTATTCTCAGTAACCCAAAAATATTTTTCCAATCTGCAAATTTCTCTTTTTAGTTCTAGAATCAGTTGTATACTGCAGTTCTTAAGATATTTACTTGTAAGAGACGCATGTCTCTTCAGCCTGGTTTATCGCCAGCTGTATGAAGGATTGCAGCCTCTTTTTTTTTTTTACTTTTGCCTTCTATTCTCTTCTTGTGAAGTATTAGAGATACCAACAATAACCAGATTTAGATTATTGAATGGATTTTATCTTGAAACTAAGATAAGCATACTTTGCTTATACTCGGCTGATTTAGTTTCTGCACTCAATATCTGATAGATTATTTCAGTCTTCATATTTGATGGGGAAAAAAGAACTAGCATTAGCTGGGAGATAAATTCTGGAGTAATTTACCTTAGATGCTCTTGATTTCTGCTCTGGTCAGATTACAGTGAAGACCTTGTGAGAAATTAGTGTGCAGTTGTTACTTTTCCAGGACAGGGTCAGTGTAAGATGAGATTTAGACCACTTCTAGTGCTGTGATTTCTGTCCCAATATTATTGAACAGATCATCTTGTTGAGCACAATTGAAGGTTCATTTACATGGTGATGTTTGAGTGTCCCTGCATTTAACATTTTTGATGTTCTCCAACAGAAAAAAGAGACGAAGTAGTATATTATGATACTTACGAAAGTATGGAAGCCATGCTTGAAAAAGAAGATATGGCAGCATCTATACACTTGCAAAGAGAAGAGTTACAGAAATTGCAACAGAAAGTCCGGCAGCTAGAAGCAAGACGTGGGCGCATTTCAGCCAAGAAGGCCTACCTCAGAAATAAAAAGGTAACACAAGCATGCATGCATTCATTCACTGACTTCTTAACAAAGAGTTAATTGTTTGGTTGGGGTTTGGTTCCAGGATATCCACATAGATGCTCAAATCCCAATATATATAGTGGTGTAGTAAAATGGTGTCCCTTCTACTAAATGGCAAAATAAAGGTTTGCTTTCTCTTTCTGTGTGTGTGTGTGTGTGTGTGTGTGTGTTCAAGCTGTGGGAAGTTGGTTGAAACCATAGATGCAATATGGAAGGCTGGCGTTATCTTATTGGGCTATGAAGTTTAATTAATTTATTCCCTTTATTCAAATATGATATGATATAGTTAGGGATTCATTTTTAACAACTTGCTTTCCCAAAGAAGTACAATGTGAAGGTTAATGGGAAGTAAACATTACATTTCCAGTTAATAAAAAAGCTCTTTTGTATTAAGTGTTCTGCATCAAAATGTTTAGTGAACCTAAGCTCTCACCTGCAGCAGAATAATTTTAGATTTAGTTTTACAGGTATATGCCCAGATCAAATTCAGCATGAGCAGTATGGACATAGCCCAGAAAATAAATGGCCATAAATGCCCTTCTTTTTTATCCCTACCAATTTTTCTGTGTATGAAAGTGTGCAGCAATGAAGGTGACCAGAGGGGATTAGCATGATCAAACTGATTTTTTGATACCATTATACTTGGTGAGCATATGTCCTGCTCCTATGTGAAACTACGGTATTTCTGAATCATATTTGTAGCCTAAGAACTTGATCATATAGTACTTGACACCTGTTTTGCTATAATTAGATATGCTTTGTATTTGCCCTGTGTATATCCAAGTAGCTCCTGAACAATCATTTGTCATTCAGTTGACAATGTAACTTTCCTCTTTCTAAAATGTAACTAGAACAGCTACTTTTTGCTTTCTATAAAAATCTGGATGCTGCAAACTAAGTGATCACTGTTACAAAGACACTCACCCATTCAGCTTAATATCTACAACAGAACAAGAGGCAAAGAATGAGCCAGTACTGAATTGTGTGATATTCTTTCCCTGCTAATGTTACTGTGAAGGGAAATTATCCCTACTTAAGTGGCACACAGTGTCATAAAGTAATATATGTAATTTGGGGAAGGAGCTGACTGCAAGTGAATAGTCACTTGTAACTTGTTACTTGTAGCCTGCCACAGTGGTCCATGCTGTTGTTACATCTCAAATAGAGTACTGCAATGTGCTCTACGTGGGTCTGCCTTTGAAGACTGATAGGAAGCTTCAAGTAGTCCAACAGGCGACAGCCAGATTGCTCACTGGAGTGGCGTACAGGGAGCATACAACCCCCTTGTTACGTCAGCTCCACTGGTTGCCAGTTTGCTACCAAGCACAATTCAAAGTGCTGGCTTTAGCCTTTAAAGCCATAAACGGTTCTGGCCCAGCTTACCTGTCCAAATGCATCTCCCCCTATGAACCAGCTCAAATGTTGAGATCTGCCAAGGAGGCCCTGCTCTCGGTCCCACCTCCTTTGCAGGCACAACTAGTGGAGACGGGAGACAGGGCCTTCCCAGTGGTGGCCCCTCTGCTCCCTCCTCAGTGATGTTAGATTATCCCCCTCACTCCTGATTTTCAGGAAAAAAGTTAAGATCTGGCTGTAGAACCAGGCATTTGAGGAGTAGTATATCCACAGTTCAATATGGAATCGACACAAATGAAGCATTGTGAATGACAACTATGGAACTAGGTGCAATGTTTTAATTGTATTTATATGTTTTATTTGATTTTGATTTTCATGCTTAATGTGTTGAATTTTATACATTGTATTGCAATGTGAATTGAATTATTGCCAAAACTGTAAGCCACTTTGAGTCTCCTTCAGGGTGAAATAGAGAAGGGTATAAATAAATAAATAAATAAATAAATAAATAAATAAATAAATATTAGCCTATGATTCTAAGCTACCAGTGTGTTGCATTACCTAGTCTTGACATCAGCTTCGTACGGGATCACTTGGGGGGGGGGGGGGAAGAGTTTATTGTTATCCTAATGCTACCATCTACTGGTTACAAAGCAGCATTCTTAGTTTGTGTGGAACTTAAAAAATATTAATGAATCTGATAAAGAAAAAGATAATCTGCTGCTACAAAGAAGGAGATGCTCGGAATGCAGAAGCTTTACTTTTGGCATACACAGACGTTTTCCATGATTGTACAATATAAAGCAACATGACAGTAATAAATACAGTGAAATTCATTGTAGAATATATTTAGATTTACATGATGCTGGGATTAATGATAATACATGTATAATGCATCCAGAATTGAACCATTGCCTTATGCACACTTTGATGTTGAATACAGTGGCTCTTCAGCTGCCCTTATATTATACAGCTATATCCCCAGGGATTATGCATAATATGCACATCTGGGATTATTTGCACTGTTGCTTATGGCATATTTTAGAAGAGGCAAGCTTGATGAAAACTGATACTTTTGAGAACCCTGGTTGAAACCTCAAATTATGTAAACATTAGTGAGGCTTCCTGGCATATCAGGAGCTTCAACAACATTGGTGTCACCTTCTAGCAGGAAACAGTGCCATTTGCCTGCCTTCATTTGGTCCCTCATCTGAAATAGTGAAAAATATCTTTAAAATTGTGTTTCCACAGGAAATCTGCATTGCAAAAAACAGTGAAAAATTCCTGCAGCACTTTCAAAGTGAGGAAGAGTCGCAGCATACTGCTATGTCTGTGAGTTTGGTCTCTCCTAAAGCTATAATGTTGCTTCGTTATGCCAGATGAAGGACTTCTTTGAAAAATTTAAGTCCTTTTTACTTCTTTGCTGTCCTGAGAAGCATAATTATAGTACATTAAATGAACGAGGGTGGATATTTATTTCTCATTCTCATGTTTCATTTCAAGCAAATAACATGTATAACATTGTGGCCCACATTATTTAACTCATAGCAAATATAAAACTTCAGTTTCCTGCCCTAACTAAGTAGAACATACACACCAACCATAAGCATTTATTGGAAAATGGATAAATCCAAACATCCAAGCAATCACTGTCTCTTTCACTGACATAGCTGAAGACTGTTTATAGTATCTTTGAGACTAACTGGAAGAAAGTAGTTTGCAGCATAAGCTTTTGTAGATGGAGTCTACTTCATCAGATGTATGGCGTCAAGTGCTTATAGATAGACAGTTATTTATGCCCATGAATGAGCAGGTAAATGTGAATAGTAATAGAAATGCAAAGTTTATGAATATTTGTGAAGAAATGACAAATTTAGTTTTAACAATGGTAATTGGATGACACAGTTGGGTGGAAAGATATTGCCTAAAGCCTCTATGGGTAAATAATAAGGTATAGTTAGTATTCACACTCACACATGCTCATTCATGACATAAATGTCAACTATAAGCATTTCATTCCATGTAACATCCCAAATCTTGTATTTGTTGCCTATTTCATTTTTAGTTATTTCCCCTTACTACCTAAATATAATCTTGACCTCTTTTAAAACCATCAAACACTGCCTGTAATTCTTACTATCTGCATCTTCAGCAGTTAGATCTTTCTATATCTCTGGTCGTTTTTCTATTGAACAAGAGTTTCTTACTGCTGAAAGTGCAAAAACTTTGGTGAATTGTGAGTAAACATATAGGTAAATATTGGTTTAGTGGCTCTACTACAGTTGTAACTAATCATAATTTAAGCTTTATTCTGAATACTTTTTTCAAGTAGTAGATATGGGAACATGCCTCCACCAACAGCCCTTAATTCTTGCAGTCTTCTTTCAGTGCTTTGGCAATTATCAATATTTTTGGTCACTTCAGATAGAATCATAGAGTTGGAAGAGACCTCATGGGCCATCCACTCCAACCCCCTGCCAAGAAGCAGGAATATTGTATTCAAAGCACCCCTGACAGATGACCATCCAGCCTCTGTTTAAAAGCTTCCAAAGAAGGAGCCTCCACCACACTCCAGGGCAGAGAGTTCCACTGCTGAATGGCTCTGTAAGGGGCAAGATTGTAAGGGGCAAGATACAAAACAGACTTGTGAGCCAGTGAATTATGTAGGGAGTTAATTTTTCCATCCAGATTCCTCTCTCTTAAATGTGTATCTTCTTTTACCCTTTTCATTTAATTATCAGAAGAGGGAGCGATTGCAAGCTGAGGAAGAACGTAAAAGCTCATGGGTTAGTCAGGAACGGCAGAAAACACTGGACAGACTTCGGACATTTAAACAGGTACGTTGGTGCTTTTGATGTTGCTTCTTAATTTTGACTTCCACTAACTCCACTTTTTCACAACCCTGAATTAGCTGTAGCACCCCATTGTCCACACATGTACAGTATGGTGGCTATATTTGTGGGGGATCTGTTTCAAGATCACCACTGATACCTAAAACTGTGGGTAATAGTGAACCCCATACTTTGATTATAATTGAGTTGGAAGCAACCATAAAATTGCACTGGAGAACTAAAGCTGAATCTATCTTTTAGAATTAATTCATTTTGACACCACTTTAACAGTCATGACTCAGTGCTATGGAATTGTAGGAGTTGTATTTTGGTAACCAGCACTGTTTGGCAGAGGCTAAAGAGCTCCCATGATTTCATAGTATTGAGCTGCATTAGAGTGCTGCCAAACTGCATTAATTCTGCAGTGTAGATGCACTGTTAGAAAAGTCCACAGGCAGGAAGAGGGAAAAATATTGTTTTGTAGTGTGGATAAGTGAAACCATGAGTATCAAATCCATTGATAAGGCAGTCATTCTGTAATGGCAAATACACATTCTTGCTACATAATGTATAGCAAGAACATGTATTGCTGAACTTAAGAAATCTCCGCTTTATACGAAAGAAAGATTGCTTCTAGCTCCCACAGGGATAAATCCAATTTTAGCTAGAGTAGAGCCATTGAAGTCAATGGAATTTGTGTTTTGATGAATACACTCTAGTTGGATTAAAATCATATTTAATCTATTGTTTCTTAAAACAAAATCATTTAAACAATTTTATAAAGTTAAATAGGATTAATTCACAGTTTCTCCAGTTAATCTTTTGGACATCATGATTATTGGAAAATATAGATGAATGCAGTGTGTTAAGTGATGATATGCAGTACTTTCAATGTACAAACATAGAAAGCATAGGTTTCTTTTCCACATGTTTAATAAAGTTTCATTAGAACTTACATAAACATGTCCTATTTCTTCTAATTGGGAGCATTAAAATAGATTATTCTAAAGTTTCAGAAATATCAGTTGTATAATTGGTATGAGAAGAAATAGTTCTTGTGTCATTTAGTAGGCTTACTTCTGTCTTCTCAGACAGATTTTCTGGTATTACTAATGGGTCAATTGAAACAAAGTATTAAAAGCACATTTTTTGTCATGAAGTACTAGCTGTTGTATAATTTTGAACCCATTTATTCCCCTCCTAAGCGCTACCCTGGACAGGTAATACTCAAATCAACTAGGCTTCGTCTGGCCCATGCAAGAAAAAAAAGTACAGCTTGTTCAACTCCATGTGCAGATCAGTCCCCGTCTTCACCAGTAACTACGCAGACTGAAAATTTGGAGCAAGAGAAACCGATCCATCCTTTGTTAACCCAGGAACCTAGGAGTTTAGGACAACTTGAAGATACCTCTTTACCTCCCTGTGGTCTTACCTCTGAATTTTCTCAAACGACTTCTCTTCCAACGCCTGACAGTAATAATGTTCAGCCTGACACAGTCCAGGAGGCGCCCCTTCCTCCTCCACTCCCACCCCCACCTCCCCCACCTTTGCCGATCAAAGAAGAATCGACTCAGTGTGCCGACAAAAGCACAAGCCCCATCAAACAGGACATCATGGAGAAGCCATCACTACTGAACACCATTGCGCCATCAGCTCATTTCTTTGATAGCAGCCAGTTGGTCAGTGCCAAGAAAAAACTGAAGAAGACTGGTGATCTAGAAGGGATGCAGAGGAGGAGAGGTAATTTTTTTCATTTCTGTTGGATTACTTTGATTCTTTGCCATCTGTCAAGAGTGATTTGATTATACTTTCTTGCATGGCAGTGGGTTGGACTAGATGGCCCTTGTGGTCTTTTCCAACTCTGATTATATAAATAACAATAGTTATGTAAAATAATAGAAAGTGTCGAAAGAGCTGAACTAATTCTGCACCCTAAAGAATAGATTTTTTTTCTTTTCCCATTTTTTCACAATTGTATTGCAGGCATTACATGTTTTGTTCACAGTAAAATGTAATATAGTAGTACAATTCCTCCCCCCCCCCCCCCCCATTTTTCTGTTGGCTTCCCATTTCCTAGGTCGAAAACTTTACTACTTTGGACATATATGACAAATACCTTCCAAGATCACAGCACTAGGTTGCGCCCTCTAGCTAAATGTTGTTCGTAGATATTTCTAATGTAAAATTACTCCAGCTTCAAACTTATTTGAAGCCTTCAATCCATAGTTGTATGTTGGGAACCAGTGGATTTTTCAAAAGCATTTTGTGATTATGACCCAAACGTCTTTTGTTTAATGAAAAAAAATAGTCAAAGATAAAGTATATCTTTGGAACCCAGTTAATTACTAAAGACCACGTTGAGAATATTGTTACTATTAGTGTTAGCATTGTTTATTCCTTTATTATTAGTTTGTATGAAGTATTGGTGTTATACCTTTCATATATATTTACTACATTCTATGATTATCAGATGAATAATCTATACAAAACAATTTTCTGCTAATTTGCATATTTAATATAGTCCCCAGAAATATTTCATTTGCTTTTAGCACTGAGCTTTCAAGAACAGAGTTTCAAACCTGTCAGTAGAAAAAAAATGGGTTTGTTGATTAGTAGTTTTGAATGGAAAGAATAAGTTTGTTGAAATGTATACTAAAAGGAACACATCCTAACCCCACTCCTGCATGAAGAAATGACTGTATTTAAAAAGGATTCATAAATAGCCAATAATATAGTAATTTTCCTGGCTTATAAGAGGGGATGGATATGAAAAGAGAGTTGATTGGCTTTCTAAGTTACATGTAATAACACATGCCTCCTGTGCATTACTGTAGTTGTTATTAAAATATTTTGGCTGCTGAATTAAAAAATACATAGAAAATATTATGCTACACATAGATTTTTCCACACATTTGGTATTTTTATCAATTCAGTTGTTACTCTCTTTTGATTAAGTGTGAACACTGATGTTTCAGTGCAGTTTCTTTTAAAGTTTTTGAAGGGGTGTTTATGTTTATCAGTGAATTTAAATGTTTTTAAGTCAATTAAAAATACTCTAACCTCTTTTTCCTTTTTCGTTTTTACTCCCCAAAGAAATCTTATCTAGTTACATATTACAAAATTTTAAACAAAGACAAAGCAAGTTGTGAAAAAAACAGCACATAATGAAGCAAATCTGAAAATAATTTTGGATTTAGAATGTAACATTCATATAAAACCAGTTTACATTTAAGAAAAGGTTTTTGCTTCTTAATTTTGCAGATCTGTGTAATCAATACTGAAAAGACTTCTTTATTTCCAGCTTTGTTGGCTTAGCATAGAAAAATTGCCCAGGTTTACTTATAAGACAGTTTGCCAGATATAAAGAAAATCCCAGTAGATGAGGGCTTGACACCCACAGAACAGATGTTATGTGGGTCTTCTTCACTTAGTTTTGAATGTTGTACTTTTTGAAGTATATTGTAGAGTCATTGCCAGTATTTTCAGAATATATTGTTTATTTCATTACCTTTCCTAGAGGAAAAGTTGCCCAAAAAGTCCACCTGCTGGAAGTTCTAGTGGGATTTGATGTTGATATATTACAAATGAAATCATTTATATTGATAATGTTTTATAACTGATGTATTCAGTTTATGTTTCAACAATGGTAATAATTTGGATTCAGAAGATGCTTGAGGGTAAAAGAAATAGCGATGGTAATTCTAAAATGTGTTTTTCTCTTTTGAGTGTATGCTCCATAAAATCCAATACCACAGAATGTGAACAGTTGTGAGCTATGATATGATAAAATATGGTTGATGAATGCTGTGCTTTATTGCAGTAAGTTCCCCAATGGATGAGGTATTGGCCTCCTTGAAACGAGGTAGCTTCCATTTGAGGAAAGTTGAACAGAGAAGCCTCCCTCCTTTTCCGGATGAAGATGACAGCAACAACATCTTGGCACAGATACGAAAAGGTGTGAAGCTGAAGAAGGTGCAAAAGGACATCATGAGGGAGTCATTCACAATTTTGCCTGATGACGACCCTTTGACACGCAGCATCCATGAAGCTCTACGGAGAATTAAAGAGGCATCACCAGAGTCTGAAGATGAGGACGAGAACCTGCCTTGCACAGATTGGGAAAACTAAGGTTAAATATTTCTACTTTGTTTATATATTTTATCACTCTTTTTGTTAATACCGTTTTGCCCTCCTCCCTGTTAGCAATGAGAAATATAATATGTAGCTTGAAGTCTTTGTGGAGAGGAAAAAGCAGGGTATAAATACCACTACTACTACTACTACTACTACTAATGATGAGGATAATAATAATAGCTTAAGACCTACAGCATTCATACATGTTCAAAATTATAATTCTGTTGAGACGAACAGCTACTGTGCAGCAACAAGGGGAAGGGGGTGTTGGACATTGGAGTGGGGGGGGAGGTAATATTTTCTCTTCACTGGTTCAACACCCCATTAAAAACATGGAAATGACCTAAAATGTGTGTGTGAGCGAGAGGATAGAACCTCTTATGTCCCATATTTTTCCACACCCAGTGAAGAGTATAAGTAACATGATTTGTTGTGCAAGGGGAACGCATTCACAAAAAGACTGTCATTACACCTCAAAGTAATGCTTTATAATTAATATAATGTGTAAGTAGTATATAGAGATTGTTATTCCCCAATTATTCCCAAATGGTGTACAATTGGATGATATTTTGGAATGCTTTCATACTATCCTATGTATTCATATGTAAGTCTAGAAAATTTAGTCAAAATCAGCCCAAAAAACCTGAGTCAACTTATCCACAGGTCAATGTGAGTACTGTAACTTTGTGTGTGTGTGTGTGTGTCCATGCTCTTTTCTGAGTAGAGTGGCAAAAGATGAGAATTTATTCCATCCCAAGAGAACCTAAAGAAAGGACAGACCCGTTTTACTCTCTCTGCTACATGCCACTTCTTACATTTCTGAATCTCTGGGTGTGGAAATGGTAGCAGCTGGTCCCTGGAGCAGGACTGATGTTTTCCCTTTCTGATTATGTGTTTTAGCAATGTTGTGGCCCGCCTCGAGCTGTGAGGAGAGGCGGGTAAGAAATAAAATAATAACAATTATAGTACTTATTATTATTCTCTGTGGAATGACCTACAACATAAATGGGTCCCACTAAAATAGATAATTTTGGCCTCCAAAATTGCCTTTGACTTAGAAATGAACATATAGATGAGTATGTAGAATATGTTATTTTGTGCATGTATGATTCTTCACAAATATCCTAAGCAATTTTTAATGTTCAGTATATTCTGGACTATTCTGGACTTTTTCCATTTATGATAAGTGTCCTTAGCTGCCAATGCATTTTGAGTACACTGGGAGCTCTTCTGTAAAGTGAAATAGTTACCAGTGGATCTCAATAATTTGTGTCAGTGGGGAGAGAGAGAGAGAGAGAGGAAGGGAGGGAGAGAGGGATTGAGAGATTGAGAAAACCATGTTCATAGAGAGATTGAGTCACAGTCAAACATTGCGTGAAAGTTTTAATCTGATCTCTGGGACTGCAGGTTTAAACATATGTATCATTAATAGAATATAAGATTTCTTCTCAACATGGTTGTTATCAATTTGACAGAGTTGGCCCCACTGAATTAATATATGAATTGGCATGCCGGTAACTAATTGCAGATAAATTTAATCAGAAGGGAGGTCACTTCCCAAGACTGTAAGGCAACTTTTTCAGTAAAGAGAAAATCAATTTTACGTTGTAACTATTCAAAGGGTGAAATTACTGATTTACTGTACAAGTCAACCTGATGTGAAAAAAGTAGAACATCCAGAAATGAAAGATAAAAGTACAATTCTTGTTAACAGATTTTATTGTGCTGTGTATGAGGCTGCCTTATGTTGACTTAAATAACTTCATCTTCCCTAGGATTGCGTAATTTCATCCTCCTGAGTCTTTTAGGGTCACAAGATGTGAGCCTTTTCCAGCTGATACCAATTAAACAGATGGGATAGGGAACCTACATGTAAAGCTTGTCTTCTACCATTGAGCTGTGTCCCCTCCAAATGCAAAATATTGACATTCTTACCATGATGTTCTCCTGTTGGAAGTGAAGGAGGAAGGTGGATCCTCGGGATGCACAAAGCCAAGCATTTGACTGAGAACATCAGAAGCTTAACATGCTGGGGTCCACCTAAAGGAACCTAAGCAGTTGTCTTTCACTTCTGCTCAGTTTCCTTCTATCATAACTAGGCCACAGCTGCCATACAACCTTGGCCTGCACCATTGACCCGGGGTTTGATAGAACCCTAGGCAGTGTGACATTATGGGTCTACTTTCATAAATGGCCTTGCATTGTGGATGCCTTGGTTTGAACAGCAATAGGTCAGGGCCTCAGGAAGCGCCTCAGAAAGACAGCTCATTCAGGGCAGCTTCAGAGCACATTTTTAATGTTCCTACCATACTCTCTTGTCTAACCCTCAATTTCCTCTTTTCTTACTCCAAATGTTCTGGTCTGTGATGAATGGGGAGAGCAGCAAACAAGTGTCTAGTTCAACAGTGCCCACAAACTCGGGCATCTGCCCGGAGCTCAAACCATGTGTTACAGTTGCCTAGTGTGCTCCTCAAGGCAAGAGTTTGTTTTATTTTGTTCAAAGAGTTCAGTTGATCCAGTCCAGACCATATGTCTGGCAAAAGGATCTATGGACTGGCATTCTTAGGATGGCTGCCATTGCCTTCACCCTAAGAACGCCAAGCCAATGAGTCTGGAGTCCATATTGTTTCTCCATTGATACCATTAAGACTATTCCCCCACCTGCCCCGCTGCCTTCTCCACCAGTTGAATTATCTGGTGAAAGAGTCTGTGGTCCTTGGCATTTGCCGGAATCTGTCATGTGTTGAAGCTAAGTCTGATGGCCTGTTGAACTGCTCTGCTTGGTCACTGTTCTGATGTTTGTTACTCTCCACTCCAAATCAATATTTTTAATGGTTTCTTTTCTCTTTATGTGCAATAAATAATACATTTCATAATTTAAACAAAAAACCCAGCAAGCACTTGGCTTGCTAGAAATATGTATTGTGGGGGTGAGTGTGAAGTGAGAACACTATTATAAATTGTGTTGGAAATAGTATACTGTTTGTGCGAACCAACAAGTGGCTGTAGCGTTTTAAAGAAAAGCATACCTGAATGTATTAATTGTGGTTTACATACCAAAACATCCATATAGGAGTTACATTCAGAAGTTTTTATTTTGTTTTCTCGCTTCTTATCAATAAATCCTTCTATCTGGTATGAATATTCAGTGGAATTTAGATGTGATCACATATTTTGAGTTGTGCCATAAATTCTTAAACCATCATTTCATGGAATCATCTCAGCTGATGGGGCTTTGGGAGAATCTTATTTCACTTGAAGATTTTTTTAAAACTTTGTTTTAATAAGCTTTATGGAACTTGTGTCATTATATGCAATGATCACTAGTACAAGCTAGTGTTTTATTAAGACCACAAATGCTTAGAATATATTCACCAGTGGAGCAAAATTCTTCCCAGCAGTGTCATCTTATTTCTCTTGATTAGTAGGTCCATGTTGATCTGTTTCTTATAAAAAGCAGCATGAAATGAATGTGGTGTTGGCACAGATTCAGAGATGCATGTAGCAGTGACTGTAGGAAATCTGAAGGATTTGGAACAGGTGTACTTAACAGATTTCAATTTAGAAGGGTAGAACTTCTAGTTAAAGAGCAATTTTGCAGTTTGTTCTTAAACTGTTTTTTTTTTTTTAATTTCTGAAACAGGTCTAAGGATCCCAAAAAACAGATCTAAGGATTCCACAGTGATCATCCTTTCATCCCCGGAACATTCAGAGTCAACAGTTTGATTAACATCTTCAGTGCAAGGAAAAGCTTTCTCTGAGCATTTTGATATTTCCATTTAGAGCTGGGGTTACCTTTAAAAAATCATGATAGAAGTTTCTGGTTGGACCAAAACTCACCTTATTTAGGTAGGCATTTTGCTTAACTCTGAGGAGACTATACCTTTCCAAATATTTTCTGATTCTTCACTCACTTTTTACATTTGTGTGAAATAACAATTCAACGGGAATGACAGCAAAGCTTTGACCTAGTGTAAATTACCAGGAAATTCTGCCTTTGGTTCACTGAAGATTTTGCCACTGAGGACCCAACATGCAACTTTGACATCCGCTAATTTATGCAACAACAGGAATTCACACGAAACACTTCATTTCTTACCATATTTTCCATACAGGAGGTGGTTTTCAGAGAGAGAAGGCGTTGGTTAATTATTCATAGTACAAAATACAAATTAATTTGAAAATGAGAACAAATTGCTGTACAAAGTAATGGAAAGTACCCTAAGAAACACACAAGAATGTATTTGTTTACAGCTGAGAACATTTGAACCGGTATATAACAACCTTTTAGAAGGCCATGTATACTGTGTACATCTTATATTTTTGAATTAAATTTCTCCGTGCTCTTATTAATAGTAACATTTTAATTGCAGGGCTGGGTTATAAAAAAGTTACATAAATTTTTATTTATAGAAGCAATATTTTGTAATGAGTATACTTAAAATTATTTTGTCTATTAGTTTAACTGTTCTTCGATTGCTCTAAGAAACCTTTATTTAAGAAGAATGAAAAACTGACATAAGATTTTGCTTTTATGTTGGACATTAATTATATTTCATTATTCTTGTTCATTGTTAGATGTATTTTAATTACGTAACACCCTGCTTATTGGAAAATATGCTTCCTGTTATCTCTGGTTGTCCAATGGTTTAATGGAGGCATTACCTTCCGTGCAATGAATTATCTAAAGCAACATAATCCCCAAACAGCATGACTAATAGCTGCAGGCAGCTCGTTTTATAATACCAAAATACTGAACAGTATTTCTACATCTGGACAAATGTTGCCGTTATTAAAACTCCTGATGAAAAACTACTTGTAGAAGAATCTTGAGGTTGGCCATTTTTAAAGTGTATACTTTGTTTGGGAATCAATTATTGATTATATAAAAACCAATCCGTTTTTCAACAATTTCTCATACTAATTCCTTGTTACGTGTAGCTTCCATGAACTATGTATTTTGGAAGGAACAGGTAAACTAACTTACCTTTCAGAACAAGAGGTTAAATTTCTTGTTATTTTCCCTTTTAAAAATAGATGAAGTAATGAGAATACTGACTGATATATTGCATACCTTAGTCCTCTTGAACCTTTGGGTCTGCAACAGAGACCACTTTAACCAATAATAGTAGCACTATCCAATATTTTTATGGAGCACCTGTCATGCTGCTGGCAGGTGCACTTTTTCATATGCTTTTATTGCCTTATATTGTCTGAAATTTCTAAAGGAAAGCTTGAGAACAGCATGCATTCAGTTAACATAGGAGAACTTTTCTGCAGGGAGAAAAAAGTAAATTAGTTGCATCATGCATTGAACATTAATTTCCCAAAGAACAGATGTCATAAGTTTATTTCCAACTTACTGCATATTAACCCAAATTGCATTATAGTATGTGGTTCTAAACTCATACAGTGCAGGGTTTGGTGGCAATAATTAAATAGCTGCAAATTTCTCTTCTAACCTTTTGCATAAACTGTATTGTATGTAGTCGGTGTGCCTTTGCCGTTTAGTCACCCTACACTCCAGATTTCCACTATATAATATACTGTGTTTGAACTCGCAGCCATGGCACAAACATGGACTTCTAAAAGTTGAGATGACGTGTGGGTCATGTAAAGCTTTGCACAATCATAGCAGGAGCTTCAAGAAGCACATTTCAGTGGCCAGACCTTTTAATATATTAACAACAGGAGGAGACAAAAACTTGATTTTAAAAAAAGAAGCAGCACTCCTTGTCTTTGCACTGTTTTGCATCCACAAATTATGAATTCGTGTGAGGAGTTTATGAAGCTCTCAAGATGATTGTACGGTGTTTAGGCTTGATATATATGAGATGTTTGCCTTCAAAACTGCATGTTTGTTTAAACAACTGTTTGACAGTTTAATTTCTGCAAGAATATGAAACTGGCTTGGATCTGTAAAATGACTTATTCATAGGAACATATTTTATATATATATTGACTGCTGTACAATGGTTGATCTCATATCCAGAGTTTTTGTTGCAATTGTATATTTTTTCATGATCCATTAGGAAGAAGAGATTAACCTGGCTGTCAGTTAACACTGAACATTTTACACAAATCTGTCAGATCTTAAGACCATGTCTTTGTCTCCATCTGCAACTTCCTTACTAAATTTGCAAGTTTTAGAATAATAGTAATTCCTAATTTTATTATTTCACACCAATGCATCTGAAAGCTCCCATTAGGTTGCAATCTGTGAGTGCATTTCCCAGAACAAGTTTGGAAAATACATAAGCAGTTAAGAAGATAACTTGGCTCATTGTTTGAATGGGATGAAGTTCAAATCTGCAGCTGATAAATGTGCATGAAAAATGCATTTCAGAATTTGTATGCTGCAGATTATCGTACAGTACTATCATGTTATATTGGCTACTCACTGTTTGTAATCACTTTCTGGTCCATATTATAGTTTGTATCTCAAACTGGTTGAATGTAGTCTAGATCTAGCTGGATATTCCTGGAGTTGGTTATGGACTTTCTCAAGGAACAGTAAACGCCAGGTAATAAGTGGTGTGGTGTAGGAATTGTGTAATAAGGGGACCAAGGCACAGAGACATTTATTTCCACGAAAAAAAAATGTTTGTTATGTTGAAGGGGAACAGCATTGTTTGTTGAAGTGGTTTCATCTTCTGTCGAATAATCCCACGAGTCTTTAATTTTAGTTGCTTTAGTAACTTCAGTATCATTTAACGTAGATAGTTTTGCTTCTTAATTCAACTGTTTATTCAGAGATTTTCAAAACAGCTTATATAATTAAAAAGAGAGAGGTAAACATAAATAAGTAGCAGCCCTGAAAGTCATGTCTTGCAGGGCTAGAGGGAGTGAATCACCTTAAAAAGCTTTGCTCTTGATTTTTGTCTTACGTTGACACTTGCCTACAGAGTCCCTCTGTGTTTTTAATTCAGTCCTGTGAAAAGGAGAAACACACTAATAGTCAGCATTTTTATTTATTTGCACTGATTTTAAAGAGTGAATTGTACATTAAAGCTATTTGGATTTATGAGCACATTTTATTCTTACTGTAATGTGTTTGTAGTTCAGTCACCTGTGTTAGTCATAATGCTCTCAGAAGCATGAAGCAAGATAGATCTAATGTTGGTAACTTGTCAAGCAAATAGGCTTACAGGAAAGACTTGCAAGGGGATAATTTTTTTTGCAAATGATGGAAGCACCTTATTGAGAGCTTGTGAGATGTATTCAAATGCTGTTAAAGTCATTTGAAAATACCTTGCTATCAGTATTGACCCCTGTCCAGTAGGAAAGAGCTTTGGGGAAGCATAGTGAAACGAAGTATAGGAATTTAATGTGGTGTCCTATTACTTTGACAACTTCAAATATGCAGGAGGCAGCGGGATACTTTATTTTACTGCTCTCACAATTCTATGGGTTGGGCTTTTTATTAGCAAGTCTTCTTTAGTTGAAAAAATGACATTGTTTTATTAATGCATTAATGCAGGTGTGGGCAAACTTTGGCCCTCCAGGTGTTTTGGACTTCAGCTCCCACAGTTCCTAACAGCTGGTAGGGTTCTGCGCAACCCTCTTTTAAAAATAATTCACATGGAACTCTTGGCTTTGAATTTTAAGGCGGACAAAATATAAACAACCCCCCTTTTATGTCTGGCACATAAAGGCCTTAATAGGTCTACAAATGCTCCAGGTCTTGCATTTCAGAAATGTATTTATTCACTTCTTCTGGTGTTTGCATTGTCTCTGATGTTGAACGTGATTGAGGGCCTGTTTCAGGAAATGCTTTTGCCCTAGTTTTGTACCCAGGGTGAAATTAGAGTGAACTACAGACTGTATTGACCTCTCCCCAACATAGAGAGCCTTCTCTGAGCTTGCCCAATCTAAGGAGATCACATACTGAAATAACTGTGGGAATAGTACAAGCATACCCAAATGCTACAAATATAGTCAATAGTGGCATTTGTGTGGTTCTGGCTGGGAGTAGATTTTACAAAATTTCACTTAGGGCAGTGTTGGTTGGGGTGTTCTGGGAGCTATGGTAAACAAAAAGTAACTTTCCCAGAGGGATCATGTTCTCAGTCAATTTATGGTCAGTTTAATACTGTATTTCTTCAGTTCTAAGATACACTTTCCCTCTTATATGAACATCTCTAAAATGCATGGGGGGGGGGGGGTTGAGGGTGCATCTTAGAATTGCAGGTATCTTATGTATTTTGGTGGTGGTGGTGGTATTGAAATTAGTGTGCGTCTTGCAATCTATGGAGTCTTACAATTGAAGAAATACTTGTAGCACTTGCCTTTCACCGCTCTATTCAGATAAAGAGATAGTTTCTTTTCTGATAAGATTGACAGCTCAGTACTCACATTGACCCATGGAGAAGTCAGCCCAGGTTTTTGGAGTTGGGTTTTTCAACTAAAGTTTCTAGACTTGTACATGAGTTTCTATGGTATTTCCCAATTTGGCACAGAATGGCTTTTTAAAAAAAGACCAGGGTGCATCATGATTTTGGGGGCAGCTTTTGCCTAGACTTGGAAGAGAGATATTCCTATGAATATCCATCACCTGTTGTTCATTTATTTGTAAAAATTCCTCGCCATGGGGTTGCAAAAAAAAAAAAAATCACATTCACTTTTGCTCCTGCAACTTAGAGCAAGGAAGTCAATCCTCACTGGCTCTTAGAAGCAGTGATTGACTACCATATCCAACCAAAGTGTCTGAATCCTTGCTCAGCAAGACTGACTTACAATGATGGAAGGAGCGAGGTATGAATTAATCTGATCTCATCTTGGGTATAACTGGAGGTGTAAGCATTGCCTGAATGGATCCTGTATGAGTTACTTGGTGATTTCAGAGAATATATGCAGTACTGGGCTGAACTGCCATAGGCCCTAATGAACAATTAGATCTGTCCATTTGGTGCTTCTCTTCTCTGAATCTCCTGTAACTGTCTGGGACAGCTCACCTCAGAAAATGGACAGAGTGATACAGGATATCTAAACTGAATGACCTTTATGAGTCCATAAGCTTGTGGGTTAGTACAAAGTAATGACCGCAAGAATCCTCATTGAAGGCTTTAAATGTTTGAGTGTTTCACTTTTAAAATAGTAATAAAATGTGCAATTTTCAGGATTTGTAAATGAAGTTATGTGTTTACTGAGGTTTACCACTTGCTTATAATGTCATCTGCATCCCATGTGGTTTTAATTGCTATGATCCGGTTCCCAGGTATTTTTGATTACAAGAAATGGTACAAATTTAGAGGCAAGCTTTGTTTCCCATCCCATTCCACTCTTCCCTTTCATTTTTGTCAAAGTGTACATACATATGCCTCTTTCACTTTCAGTGCTGGTTCAGACTGAAGGAAACACTGCCTTGTACTGTTCTGCTTGGGCTATTCCACTTAATGCAAGTGAGAAATATGTTCTTCCTACAAGTAGTAAACTCAGTGGATTAGGGAAGCAGCAACGCTTGAAACCCTTATCTCAGACATCATAGCTTGTAGCTAGTTTTTAAAAATATGTCAAAGAAGAGCACTCAAAATGTGTCACCACCTACATGCAGTACAAAGTGGTACTATTCAGTAATGGCTATCACTATATTATGTCTATGCACTTGAAGTAGGTAAAGCAAGATATATGAAGTTGAGAGACACAGTAGATACCTCGTGTGTTGTTTTGTTTTTTAAATGATCACAGACACAAGGCTTTCCAAATAAGTTTGTTTAGTAATCTTCTTCCAACCCAACTCAATTTTCCTGATTCATATCCTCAAGAAGTACCCAATGCAGAAAGCAGAAGATTCAAAAGAGAAAGTATTAAAATGGGGGAATGATGTATGTGGAATGGGTTAAACAAGTGCATTCTGCCTCACTGTCTGCTTTTGCCTTTTTAAAAAAGGCAGAAGATCCACAGAAAGAATCTCACAGTATCATGTTTTTATGTTCATGTTGCGACAGCCTACATAACACCCCATTTTATGAGCTGCCAAGAGTGGAGCTTGTTAGTATGAATGCAGAAAACTATTGATTATGTTGCATGGGTAAACCTTGTTAAATATAAATGGAACGTTTCATTTTTGAAAGCTAAAAAAATCAGAAATTCACTATTCACTTAGGTGCAAAGAGTAGAGTAAAAAGCAGCACACTGTGCTATGTTACTTTAACACTATTGTATTTAATGGACATTGTAAATGGACATTACATTTCTAAAATACTCCTGCAACTTGCAATACCTTTATAATGCTCAGTGTTCTTAAGTATTAAGCAAAATGCATAAACTAAATGAGCATTAGCAATATTTTGCATTTTTTACCTGTTTGCCTTTTTGCTCCTCCCTCTCTCTAGTGCAGTCTTTCTGGAAATTTATTGTATTGCTTCATACTTCAGAATATTTTTAAACTACCATGGCTTCAGAATTCAAACCTGTACCTAAAGTCCTGAATGACTTGTCTCTTGTACATGCAGTGTAACAACATACTTTAAACGTTTTTGGTGCTTAAAACGTTCTTTTGTTTTCTTTAATAATAAAGGATATTTATTTGAACAAAGATTATTTCATCATTTCTTAGAAATTATTGCCAGTGTGGTGTCAAGGTTTGAGCATCAGACGATGGCTCTGGAAACCAGGGTTTGAATCCCTGTCCTGCCATTAAAAAAGCCCCGGGGGAGCTTGGGCAAGTGACTTTCTCTGTGACTTAGATGAAGGTTGAAGGCAAAACCTACCAAGAAAACCTGATGATAGATTCACCTTAGGATTGTCATAGGTCAGAAACTGCTCGAGGGCACACAATAATTAAATGGCTTTTGTCTGCTCAGTTCTTGTGTGCTAGGTTAGTTCAAAAGTTTAAATACCAGATTTTTGGACTGGAACTCTCAGAATCCACAGACAACATATGGTCCTGGTCATATTCTGCACAAGGAGTCCCTGCTCACCTACTGAATTTTGAACAGGATGATGGTTTCACTGAATCTAGTTAGTGCTCATCATTTCACTTCACCATTGATGATTGAACCCTGCTTGCCTTGCCCGCAAAATTCTGCTATTATGCAAAACATGCCTACAACGGCACATTTGCATTCAGCTAAAATTTCAAGAGCTACTCTTGGAAGCTAGCAATGAGCCAGAGTTGAACTTAAGTATACTGCTTCAGGCAGTGCCTTCAGAAGAACAAGTTAAGGTGCCTTCAGGTCACCTGTTGGTTTATAGTGACCATATAAGTTTCATAGAAAAGTTACTTGTTTAAGCCCCCCCCCCCCCCCAAAAAAAAGGGTTTGAAGAAGAAAAATCCAGCAAAACAATGTTTAAGTATTACAATTTTAACGTGAAATCATTTTGTTCTCGGCAGATCTTTGCACAGCAACTAGGACAACTTAGCATTTTTATAGTTTGATTATTTTTATGATTTATTGACTCACTTATTTTGTGGTCCTTATTCTGTGGACCTGTCTCAGTAAAGAGAATTATAGAGTGCAGAGATCTTCTCTACTCCCCTAACCCAATTGGTCTATTACTCTAGCAGCTCCTGGCAAAAGGAAGTTCATTAATCACCGAGCAGATAAGAAGCCCCCAGTGGAGCAATGGGTCAAACCCTTGTGCAGCAAGACCGAAGACTGACAGGTCAGAGGTTCGAATCTGGAGAGAGTGGGGATGAGCTCCCTCTGTCAGCTCTGGTTCCCCATGCGGGGACATGAGAGAAGCCTCCCAAAAGGATGGTAAATCATCCAAACATCCGGGCGTCCCCTGGGCAATGTCCTTGCAGACAGCCAATTCTCTCACACCAGAATTGACTTGCAGTTACTCAAGTCGCTCCTAACATGGGAAAAAAACATCAAGCAGATACCTCCACAGAAATAGGTGATCAGTTGGGGGGATGGGGAGATCAGTACTGAGAAAAAAGTGGAATGTTTTAAAATAAGTAGAATTTGCATAATGATCACACACAGATTTCTATTTTGTTTTCCTTTGACACCTACCTCTTCAGTCCATTCCTCCTTCTCTGGCCAATCTCTAATGCTGTTTTAGTTCTTCGAGATGCTGGGGCTTCCATCCCTTACTAGGAGAAAATACAGCCCCTTCTTGCAAAGTCCAAGGGTTGTGTCCCTTTATAGCAGCAGGCCAGAAAAGTTATTGCAATCAGTTGAATTCCATCTGTACTGATATTCTCTTCCTAATTTGGCTCTAATGTAATGGATTTAAAAATAACTATACATTACTGCTTTGAGGTGGAAAAACCTGGAGAAGTTAATTTCTTAGATTACCAGGTTTCATTGTACTGTACAGTGCCATCTTTATGTGCCAAGTTTTAGTATGTGGGGTAACTTCCTTGTCACCAGTGGCATGGCTGAGTGCTTTCCTGTTCCTGACAGCAGTACAGTTTGCTTCTATGAAATAATTATATCCTCACAAGGAATCCAGGAAAAGAGCAAGAAGAGGCCTCTAACTACCAAGCCCCAGAGAAGACTGGCAGTCTGAACACATCTGGAAGAATAACACAGAATAGTAATTCTTAACTTGTCCACAGATCGATAGAGGATTACAACATCATCCCAAGTGGTCTATGAAGGCTTGAAGTCATGGTATGAGCTTTTACAGTTAAAATAGAAAGATAGAAAGGAAGGAAGATACAGATGGCCAGACAGATGGATGATCAGATCTTGACTCTATAAAAAATTTTTTGTAGAAGATAAGGTGATATAGAGAAGAGCTATCTTTCTCTTTACCGCCAACTCTCTCTCTGTCCCTATCATTTGTGGTGGCACTGTCATGACAACCGCAGGGGCGTCCATGCACAGGAGGCATGCACCATTGCCTAGCAATGTTGCCACCCCAGCAATAGATTCAGCAATTGGCAAGACCTAATGCACTAGTGAGGTATAGCCACTACAAGGATGAGAACTGCCATTGGAGACAAGGGTGGACCTGATATGAAGATGCATGCGGCATGGCAACAAGCCTGAGCGCCAGCAAGGCCAACCCTCTGCATTAGGATCCCCAACATCAAATCCTACCTGCAGAAGTGAATTGTGGCTCAACACCTTCACAAATCCTGTCCAGCTGGAGGCCAAGCACAGGTCTGTCGATCTTGAAAAGACAAACTCTAATGCCTGGGGGATACTCTTCCCATTATCCTTCCTTGTAGCTGATTTGGGGGATTCTGGTAGTTTAAACCCTAAATGTAATGCAAAACCCCAAGTGCAAAATCCCAAATGCAAAACCCCAAGTTTTGCATTACAGTCTAAAGCATTTACTTATGCAGCACTTCTTTGCAAATATAAGACCCTTCCAAATCTAAAGACCTTTGTAAATAAATATTTGATGCAATTCAATTTTGAGGACCACAAGTTTTGACTTAAGTCTTGTGGGCCATGATAATAAAAGATATTAAAAGGGGGTCCATGGTAAAGGAAAATATAATAACAGCTGACATATGTGAATAGGTATACTCTCTTGACATCATTTAATATATTTAGAACATTTATTCTCTGTGTTTGAGTCCTTCTATGGGGAGGAAATGGGCACAATACATGTACAGGCACAAGTCTGGGAAATCAAAAGCTTGCCAAAATGCAGCTTCTTTGAGAGATAGGGGGAGACTCTGAAGGTGAGAAATATAACAGTTCAGTGAGGATGCGACATAACATCTTTGCCTGCAAGAACAGGAGAAAGAGGGTGTCTTGGCTACTCACTCCTACACCAGTGAGAGAAGCAGGTCAGAGAAGGAGGCTTTAAAACTGCTGTCTCCCAGCTACTCTTTGTTTAACATCTTTGCCTGCAAGAACAGGAGAAAGAGGGTGTCTTGGCTACTCACTACTACACCAGTGAGAGAAGCAGTCAGAGAAGGAGGCTTTAAAACTGCTGTCTCCCAGCTACTCTTTGCTTAACATCTTTGCCTGCAAGAACAGGAGAAAGAGGGTGTCTTGGCCACTCACTCCTACACCAGTGAGAGAAGCAAGTCAGAGAAGGAGGCTTTAAAACTGCTGTCTCCCAGCTGCTCTTTGCTTAACATCTTTGCCTACAAGAACAGGAGAAAGAAGGTGTCTTGGCTGCTCACTCCTACACCAGTGAGAGAAGCAGGTCAGAGAAGGAGGCTTTAAAACTGCTGTCTCCCAGCTGCTCTTTGCTTAACATCTTTGCCTGCAAGAACAGGAGAAAGAGGGTTGTGTTGCTGCTCGTGTTGGGTGGCTGATCCGACTCCAGCATTTCATCTGGTGCTGCTACTGCTCCTGGCTCCAGCGTTGTGTTGCTGCTCCAAGTTGTGTTGCTGCTCCTGTTGTGTGGCTGTGAAGTCGCCCTTTGGCCTATGTTGTTGCACCCTGGAGAACTATTGTGTAGCTGCTTTTTATGAACACACTGTGTAGAGCTACTCCTTTAGGCTCGGAGCAGCCTGCTTGATTTCTATCTGTGAAGCTGCTTTTCTGGTCTGTGAAGCTGTCTATTGATACCCATTTGTGAAGCGACCCCTAACTGTGAAGCTGCGCCTTAATCTTTGTTAATATCTGTTAATAGCTGTATCCAACCGTCAGCCATCAGCTGACACCATACATCCTCGGCTTGCCAATGGTCAGTCATCCTTCCTCCATCCAATAGGAAACCTCTGCTGCTAGGGAATTAGATCTATCTGACTCTCTTATTGTTTTTCAGCATTATCTCTGCGTTTTTAAATTGGTAGTGGATTTAATAGGGTGTAGTATAATTGTAGACTGGGGCGGTTCTGATTCATCTAACTACTGGAAGATTACCAACAGCTACAGGCTGTCTGAAGGCCATTAGTAGTGGCTAGTACCTCCCAAACTACTTTGTTTTTACAATTTGCACCTCCACTGCCCTTACCCTTTTGGTTGCAGACTCAATACTGTTAATTGCCGAACTCTTGCCAATGTTATTGCACTGTAAGTGAAGGCCTTTGTAATCCTACTCCTCCTCATGTTTCGGCGACGGACAACGGACTAGCACTTTAATTAACGGAGGAATTCCTGTGGACTGCTAATTGCAATGTTATATGTGGACCGTCGTGTTAAGCTTGCATTCACACTTTACATCACGCACTTTATAATTTTCTCCAGTAACGGTCAAATGGCTGGGGAAAATTGGAGATGGTTCTATGAATCAGAGGAGTGGAACTATAGGAACGATGAAATTGATAGTTTGCCATCGGGCCGGGTTAATGATATGCTATATAACAGTGCAATTCTAGAGTGTCATGATGTAGAGAAAGGGGGAGGTGGGGAGGGGGAGAGTTCCAGTTCTCGGGGGGCCCCCATAGAAGTTATGATGGGGAGGGGGAGATACGGGAAAGGGAGAGATAAAAAACTAATTCGGCCAATTCGTGAACAAATGCTGAGGAAAATTCCAAAATGTGCTCCTGACTTGGTAAACGTGGGTTCCAAGGTAGATGGTCCTCCGGGATTGAAGGTGGTGCTGTTGAACGCCAGATCTGTCAATGGGAAAACATCAATCATCCAGGATTTGATACTGGAGGAAAAGGCAGATCTGGCGTGCATCACGGAGACCTGGTTGGACGAGGCTGGAGGGGTGAATCTCACCCAGCTTTGCCCACCAGGTTATGCTGTGCAGCACCAACCGAGATCCGGGGGGCGGGGAGGCGGAGTTGCAATAGTCTATAAAGATTCCATCTCCTTGATCAGAGGCCCAGCCTTACAGTCGACCTTGTTTGAATGTGTCCACCTGAGGCTAGGGGACCGGGACAGAATAGGGCTGTTGTTGGTGTACCGACCACCCCGCTGCACCACGGCCGCCCTACCTGAGCTTGCAGAGTTGGTCTCGGGCCTGGCATTGGAGTCCCGGCGGCTTGTAGTGCTGGGGGACTTCAATGTCCATGCAGAGACCACTCTTTCAGGAGCGGCTCAGGACTTCATGGCTTCCATGGCAACTATGGGGCTGTCCCAATTAATATCTGGCCCTACCCACTGTGCTGGACACACACTTGACTTGGTCTTCTGTCAGGGCTGGGAAGAAGGTGGCGGTGTGGAGGAGTTATCAATCTCCCCTTTGCCATGGACTGACCACCACCTGATCAAGTTTAGACTTGCTGCAACTTCTAACCTCCGCAGGGGTGGTGGACCCATTAAGATGGTCCGCCCCAGGAGGCTTATGGATCCAGAAGGACTCCTGATGGCTCTTGGGGATGTTTCCACTGCCTTGGATGGTGATTCTGTTGATGCCCTGGTCACTCACTGGAATAGGGAGTTGACTAGGGCAATAGACACGATTGCTCCGGAGCGCCCCCTCTTAAGTCGCCGAGCGAAACCGGCCCCTTGGTTCAACGAGGAGCTGGTGGAGCTAAAGCGAACAAAGAGGTGGCTAGAGAGCGTGTGGAGGAAACAGCCCAGCGAGTCAAACCGAACACGCCTACGCCTCTATCTAAGGGCGTATGGCGCGGCAATAGAGGCCGCGCAAAATGCTTTCTACTCGGCCAATATTGCGTCCGCAAGGAACCGTCCGGCAGAGCTGTTCCGAGTAGTCAGAGGGTTGTTGAATCCCACCTTGAGTGGGTCCCCTGACGACTCGACAGCGCGCTGTGAAGCATTTGCTCAGTACTTTGCGGACAAAGTCGCTTTGATCCGCGCGGGCTTTGACACCACATTAACTGCAGTCTCTGAGGATGTAACTCAAGCATCTGCTTGTCCAGTTTTGTTGGATTCGTTTCGATCTGTTCAACTCGACGAGGTCATCAGGGTTCTGGGAGAGGCGAGGCCCACCACATGCATCCTAGACCCCTGCCCTTCCTGGCTGGTAAAAGAAGCCAGAGGGGGTTTGGCAGAGTGGGTAAAGGTGGTGGTTAATGCCTCCCTTCGGGAAGGCAAGATTCCAGCCAGCTTAAAACAAGCTGTCATCAAACCGCTGTTGAAAAAACCATCACTAGACCCCACTCAATTCGTCAACTTTCGGCCAGTCTCCAATCTCCCCTACTTGGGCAAAGTCCTGGAACGTGTGGTGGCCTCGCAACTCCAGGAATTCCTGGTGGACACGGACTATCTAGATCCGTCACAGTCTGGCTTTAGGCCGGGACATGGTACTGAGACAGCCTTGGTCGCCTTAGTTGATGATCTGCGCCGGGAACTGGACAGGGGGAGTGTGTCCCTGTTAGTTCTGCTGGACCTCTCTTCGGCCTTCGATACCGTCGACCACGGTATCCTTCTGGGACGCCTCGCGGGAATGGGTCTCAGGGGTACTGCCTTGCAGTGGCTCCGGTCCTTTCTCGAGGGTCGCTCCCAGAAGGTGTCACTAGGGGACTCCTGCTCGACTCCTCGGCCATTGTACTGTGGAGTCCCGCAGGGCTCAATACTGTCCCCTATGTTGTTTAACATATACATGAAGCCGTTGGGAGAGATCATCCGGAGTTTTGGGGTGCGATGTCATCTGTACGCAGATGATGTCCAACTCTATCACTCATTTCCACCTGCCACTAAGGAGGCTGTTCAGGTCATGAACCGGTGCTTGGCCGCTGTCACGGACTGGATGAGGGACAACAGATTGAAACTAAATCCAGACAAGACAGAGGTACTCCTGGTCAGTCGTAAGACCGAACAGGGTACGGGGTTACAGCCTGTGTTGGACGGGGTCACACTCCCCCTAAAAGCACAGGTACGCAGTCTGGGAGTTCTCCTGGATTCATCGCTGAGCCTGGAACCCCAGGTTTCAGCGGTGGTCAGGGGAGCATTCGCACAATTAAAACTTGTGCGCCAGCTGCGTCCGTACCTTGGGAGGGCTGACTTGGCCACGGTAGTACACGCTTTGGTTACATCCCGCTTAGATTACTGCAACGCTCTCTACGTGGGGTTGCCTCTGAAGACTGCCCGGAAGCTGCAGCAAGTACAACGCGCGGCAGCCAGATTACTAACGGGTGCAGGATACAGGGAGCACACCACTCCGCTGTTACTCGAACTCCACTGGCTGCCGATTAGCTTCTGAGCACAATTCAAAGTGCCTAAACGACTCCGGCCCTGTTTACCTCTCCGAACGTATTCTCCCCTACGAACCATCAAGACCACTAAGATCGTCTGGAGGGGCCCTGCTCTCGGTCCCTCCGCCTGCACAAGCACGGCTGGTGGGGACGAGGGACAGGGCCTTCTCGATGGTGGCCCCTCGACTTTGGAACTCCCTGCCATTAGAGATTAGAACTGCCCCCTCCCTCATGACGTTCAGGAAACTAACAAAGACCTGGTTGTGGAACGTGGCATTTGACAACTGATTTAATTCTTTGCCCACATGAAAGGAGGATGATGAATGTGATTGTGATGGTGTTGGACGATTTGGCTCTTTTAACTAGGATGTTAATATTTTAATGTGTATGGTGCTGATATTTTAATCGTGTAATGAAGTGGCATTGTGTTGTTATTGTATATTTTTTGTATGTTAACACATGTTGTGAACCGGTCCGAATCCCTCTTTGAAGGTGAGAGGGTCGGTATATAAAACCTCGAAATAAATAAATAATAAATAAATATCCAGAGAGCATGCTTTGGTGAGGTTTCAGAAGGAGTGAGAAGGAAAACAGCATGCACCACATACGGGGCTATGTAGGGATTGTGAATATGTAACATCACAAGTCTGCAAGTCTAGTTGAAGCATTTGTAGCTACCATAGAAGTATATTATAACTGCACAATAAAAACCTTCATCTGGATGCTCTTGGAGAAAAGGATGATCAGTTACCTGGAAGTCTGAACAATAGGAATACTAAATGGGAATCTTTTACTGCAAGTCCCATTTGTACTAATTTTGTTTACTTTTTCAGTGTGCAAGATCAAAAGACATAAACATCAGTCAAGTTGAAATGCCCTTGGATACCCAAGGTTTTTTTCCCCTCCAGTTTTGGCAGGCCAGGACAATAATCTGTATTTTGCTTCTAGTTTTGCAGCTGTGTCAATTTTCCTTATATCAAAAACCAATTGACAAACCCATGTGTTGGAGCAAAACGAGATAAAACTCAATAGTCCTACAGTTGGACATAGAATCTTATTCTGCATAATCAAGCAAGCAGATTTTCAGTCTAAATAGCTGGTTGTTCCAAAGTTACCATCATGTTCTGGTAGTGTTTTGGCCCAAGATTATTCACAGAGCTCCTTCATCATTATCCCTGTCTATGGAACACTGCTTATATCCTCAAAAGTGCCATGGAAACGGGTATCTTACTATTTGTATACCCCAAAAAGAACCTTCATTTCCCAGAGACCTGGCTACCAACAAAGAAAGGTAGAAAACCGATTTGTAACCCAATCCTACAAGGAAGTTTACTTGGAAGAAACTCCCACATAATTTATTATTGCTCTTGAAACAAAGCCTAGTGTTTTGTTAGTGACATACATATATAAGTCATATTAATCAAATAAGACAAATTATTTACCAAAGGGCTGCAGGTGATTTCAGCTATCAGTGTAGAGGCAGAGTTGCACATACACTGATCTTGTGGTTGTGTATTGTGGTTCCACACTGCAGAACAGCACCCAGCCATTGACACATTTTGCACATCCACTCTGCATGGAGTGCTGATGCGTACAGCTGCTGCAGCCACTATGTTCATAAAATCACACACACCCTTGTTATTTATAACAATATATTAATTTATTTTACTTTGTCTAAAATAACCTTGGCTTGGATAAAGAATTCCTGATGTTTCCACTGGAGGAAATGGGAGTTAGTTTTGATGATCCCTTATTCAGTCCATAATGAGCTTTGAAAATTTGCTATTCTGAACTCTTTATAATATTGCGATAAATATTATGGGAAGTAGCAACAGTAAGTAAAGCACAGCAAACACTGCCTTCCTTCCTAGCAGTTTGCAACCTTTTCTGCAAATGGAAGGAGTTCTTTTGTTTATGGGAAGGAAACTACAAAAAAGCACTTCAGTCCACCAACCATGTATTTATGATCCCATAGCAGATGTTCCAGGAAGCAGATCGAAAACTAACTTCATATACATTCTAATTTATTTCACAATGGGTTTCCTAGGGCATTTCTACATAGGCACTTTAGCCTGAAGCAAGCGAGAATCATCTCCGTGTTGTTTAGATAACACATGGAGCCATCTTGCCCCCAATGTGGGGCACAGCCACTTAACCTGGTTGTGCCCTGTGTTAGGTAAAGTTGGAAAATGCTCCAAAGCTTCAGGGAAGCTATGGGGCATCCCTACACTATGGTGTGTGTGTGTGAACAGTGCAGTTGGTTTTGATTCAGAACTGGCTCCACGGTTCACATGGGCCAGTGCTACTGTGCCATTTTCCCCACACCGTCCTCAACGTCAAGAGGAAAATGGGGTGCCACTTACCTGTGTTGTGTTGTTAGACACTGTAGTACCACCCTCAGAGTAGCAGAGAGCTTGCGGCCATTGCTGATGCACTCCTAAAGAACAGATCACCTAAATTTACATTGTTTTGCTTACTAAAGTTGTAGTTCCAAGCATATTTATTATGGAGGAATCCCCACTGGACGCAGAGTGACTTAACCTTTGAGCAAACATTGACAGGATGGAGCTGCAGTCAAAGAATGGAGGCTCGCTATCTTCCCGGCTGAATCCTTTGCTCTGGGAGCAGCCAATTCTGTGGCCGGCACTGGTAGAACAAAGTGGCCATGATGTTCTGGGACTGAGTTCTGAGAAAGAGGCTGCAATAACCGGCTTCCAGACAGGGATATACTTATAAAACCGTTTTATGTCAAAGTCAGAATTGCACAACATGACACTCTAATTCAAAATCCAGTAGCACCTGAAGGATTAAGGTAAACGCTGCCATCCATTGAACAGTTCTGTAATACTCAGAAAGAGTTCAAGAAGGAGGGGGAAAAGAAGAGTAAATTACATTCTCCAGAACAACAATTGTATTTCAAAATAAAAATTGTATTTTGTTGGGTTTTAAAAGATTTTTTTAAAACAAGGTTCCATACTTGTCATATACCAACAAGTTATACACAATGTGATTGTTTCTCCTATGTAAGTTCTTTGCATTTTTCCCCAAAGTCTATTATACCCAACATTATTTTCTGGCATATACATTCCCACAGCCTATCTTATAATAAATACAATAAGTCAAACCTTTTTCCAGTAGGCCAATTATTATCTTAATACAGAAGTGTAGAGGCGAGAGTAGGTACGCATACCTAATTCGGAACTTCAGAGTACAATTTCTAGAGTACAGTTTCTAAATACCCACCTACTGTAAATGATCATTAAAATATTCTTAATAGGATTTTATTTATATGTGCACTTAAATCCACCTTATCCCATATATATATATATATTAGATGACTTTTTTTTTCAATGGTGCAGCCCTCATAGGTTTTATTTTTACAAACATATGAACCCAAAGTCAGAATATCTTAATATACATGAGAAAGGAAATTCTCAAATATTGATTTCCAATTTTTTTAAATTTAATTTCAGTAGGAAAATATTAAAAATGTGCACATTTAAATGTTTCCATGTACTGTATATATACATATGTGTGTGTACATATACAAAGCAATTTCTTGTACCACACATATACACAGCATTTCAGTGGAAATAGTCTGTAAACAGTTATTTTCCCACCTGGTAAATGTCACTGTATTAAAAATTTCGATCTCATTAAAAATAATGTAACTTTTTTGCCATCAGATTTATGTTCTAACTTGTGATAATTAAGAACACTCAGCATGAACATACTGCATTCCTTTCACAATTACACCAATTTTATACTTTTCTGAAGATGTTTCCGATTGACGCTCGAATTGCAAGAGAATCAGGTATAAACGTCTCCAGGTAAATTAAAATCAGGTAATATCACGACTGTCCAGGACCTCATAAAATTACACATCATCAACATCTAACTATTAAGTTTAAAAAAAACTCACCATAGAAAGCTTTTTTACTTATGAATGTGATGAAGAAATATTCCCCCAATAATAAATAAAGTGATAAAATACTCTAAAATAGGGATGAAATGTAATTCATGTGTACAGTACATACAGTATAATACATGATAATTTAGGGTTTCATTTAATAGCAGTCCTGACCTTTTCAGGAGATACCTGTTCAATGACAGATAAAGAAAATGGCATTTTATAAATTAAATCATGTATCTTCTCCCACTTTGAATACAAATTAGAATGCGTGTATTATACAGTATATACATACAGTACACACATAAAAAACCCGACTTATATTATCAAGTTTTGAATAGCAGTCCTTAAGTGGAAAAAAAATCACCTATTGTACAGAGATTTATATCGCAGCTGGATTTCGTATTGAACATTCAAATGAATTTGGGTGTAAATAAAAAGGTCAGTGCATCTTTGCGGTGGGTTCTTTTGTCATTCGTGTTTTAGAATCCTCTCCAATATTAGACAATTTACAGCAAGACTGTCCCATAATGCCATTCCCATTCAGTAAGCAGACATCTCTGACACTTGGCTTACTTTTCAGGGTTTTTTTTCCTCTTCAAAATAAAAAAAATATTATAGAAAGAAATACAAGTCTTTTGTAAATTACATCAAAACAACTTTAAAAGATGTTCACTGAGGTTAACTGAATTCAATTCCTGTTTGAAGTTCAGAATATTGCCTGGTGTGGTTTTTTTTTTTTTTTAATAAGATGTGATGTGAAGATCTAACACAGAGAAAATGAGAGCGAGAGAGAAACACCATGTCAGTTTTCTACCAATTTACAGGGTCTTTTTAAAAAAAGGTGGTCAACATGAAGAGAATGCCCCATCTTAGTTCTACAACTTGAGGTTTCATGCTAAATAAACACATCTTAGTAGCAGAACGCAATAAACCTACGAAGGACATTCATTAAAGATATTCCCTGACCCACTTCTATTTACCACAGGATGCTGAAACCGCACATGTGTAATGATATAAGTCTCTATAGGTTACATGCCAATTTACAACTCAGAAATGACAACGGTCTTGATTTTACAGGTGCTGAAGTGGTGTGAGGTTTGATAATGGACCCAGTGGAATTCAGAGCAGTCATCAAGTTCCTTTACTTGAAAGGCTGCACGCCAAAGGAGATGTTCAATGAGATGAAAGAGGTTTATGGTGATGATTCCCCATCATATGACGTAGTCAAGAACTGGCATTGTTAATTTAAATGTGGTCAGATTTCAGTGGAAACAGCACCAATTCCAGGACTACTGATGAACACAACATCCAGCAAGTGGAGATCGCAATTTTGAAAAATCGCCGCTTAACCATTTGCTACCTAGTCCAAAATGTCAATATTAGTATGGGGTCCATGGAAAAAGTCATCCAAGACCACCTTCACATGCATAAGGTATCCTCACTGGGTCCCCCGACTGCTCACACCTTTCCAAAAGCAAGAATGAGTTGAATGCTCTCAGGCTGTATTGACAATGTGCCATGGAAACTAGGAGGGCTTTTTCAACAGATTGATCATACAGGATGAAAGCTGGGTCCATCACTATGATCCTGAGACTAAAGTCCAGTCAATGCAATGAAAGGGTCATGATTCACCACCTCCAAAGAAGGCCCAATACTTGCTCACAGTATTTTGGAACCAGCATGGAGTAGTACTGATAGATTTCCAAGCAAAGGGTACCATGACCACTGGGGCATAGTATGCTTCACTGCTGCGGAAATTGCGGGAGGCCATCAAAACCAAGAGGCAACGTGGCATGCTCAGGGTGTCCACCTTCTACTAGACAATGCACCAGTTCGCAACTCACATGTTGCCCAAATGGAAGCATGTTCCTGTGGCTCTGAAACTCTATCACATCCCCCTTATTCACCTGACCTCACACCATCAGACTTCCACCTCTTTCCAACAATGAAGTTATTTTTGAAGGGCAAGCATTTTTCAGATGACGACACTCGGATTTCCGAAGCCACCACATGGCTTTTGGAGCAACCTGTCAACTTCAACAAGTGAAGTGTTTATAGTTGCTTAAGAAGATGGGAGAAGTGTGTGTCCCTAGTGGCACCAATGGAGAGAAGGACTAATAACTGTGCCAAGTTTCATTGCTCTCAGTCCACAAGAAGTGGGTCAGGGGAAATCTTTAATGAACACCCCTCGTATGTGACATTTAATAGGACGAGATTGCCCCTTATAATCATTGGTGTATAGGGAATTTTAAATTTTGAGTGGGAAACAGGGACTCACCTGTCTTCACAGATTGGCTTCAAAAAGTGTAACAAAATGGACTACAGAACGTCTACACACATGGACGAAAAACAGGGAAAAGTAAACCATACAGTGGACAATATTGAAGAACACCAGAGTGAACATCATAAATAAATACAGTATCTTCCAGTATAAAAAAGGGAAGAACTCTATACAAGCAGTTATTCACTAAGTTTTAATTAAAGATGCAAAGCTCTCTCACTCCTGGCAAGAATTAATTGGTAATGCACTGCTTCTTGACAGTGCAAAAATATCCTGAGAAATGATTTTTAAGATTACAACAAAAGACAGGGCTGTCGTCACAAAGTTTTTGCACAAAACACAGCACCTGGGTGCCTTGACCGAGAAAATAAAACAAAAGAGATCATCTACCGTGTCTAACACTAGAAGGGATGTCATTTGGGGCACTTCTCATTATTTCACTGGCTAATAATTAGAAAAGGATTGCATTCAATTACTGTTAATATCTTTCGAGTTATCTATGGCCAATTATATACAAGGAGGTAATTTGTAATTCAAGTTATTTCTTTTTCCAACTAGCTACAAGCTGAATTCTAAAATTTTACACTGAAATATACGGTTGAAAATTTAAAACAGGCCCTCCTGGAGGAGCGCTTTTCTAATTTTGTGCAACTTTGATGCAGAGCCCAACAATGTCCTATGAAGAGAGACAGTGCATCTTTAAGAAGGTTGGCACTGAGATCCCGTTTCCTTTAGCTGCATTCTATTAGCTTGGCCAGGTTATCGCGTAGTTCTGTTAGTTCAAAGATTTTGCCATCAAGAATTTCTAAAAGTGTTTTCAAGTTATTGCGAAAAGCTTCTTGTTCACTCTGACTTTTCTCCAGACGCTGTTCCAGGTCAGACAGTTGTCCTTCCAGGTCTTTGTTTCGTACTTCGACTTCCTTGAAGAGGAAAAAACAGACAGAAGTATAATTTGCAAAGACCGTGTTACATTTGCATTAGTTCATAGAACCATAGAGTTGGAAGAGACCTCATGGACCATCCAGTCCAACCCCCTGCCAAGAAGCAGGACAATTGCATTCAAAGCTCTCCTGACAGACAGCCATCCAGCTTCTGTTTAAAAGGCTCCAAAGAAAGAGCTTCCACCACACTCCGGGGCAGAGAGTTCTGCTGCTGAACAGCTCCCACAGTCAGGAAGTTCTTCCTAATGTTCAGGTGGAATCTCCTTTCCTGTAGCTTGCAGTCATCATTCCATGTCCTAGTCTCCAGGGCAGTGGAAAACAAGCCTATTCCCTCTTTCCTATGAATTCCCCTCACATATTTATACATGGCCATCATGTCTCCTTGCGGCTTTCTTGTCTGCAGGCTAAACATGCCCAGCTCTTTCAGCTGCTCCTCATATTTATGTGGCATTGGGACAGTCACCATAACACAAAATATGCTACATCGTGGGACCAGAATGGAGCTTGCCCTGCATTCAATTGGAAGATTGTAGAGATTTTGAGCCAAGATGGTCAAACTGGTGGCCCTGCACATTTCACAATGCATCTCCCACCATTAAGTCTCACTCGTTTGGACTCTTTGGACTTTCAGTTGCAGAGCAAGCTTATCCGCATCTCCTCTAAGCTTCTTGTAGCCAAAATATAAAGCAGTAAAAACAATTCCTAAAACAATACCCAAGAATCCATTTTCCTGAGTCAGATATTTTAATAGTTGCATCCCATCAAATCTCTGTGAATAGACAAATGCAGTCATGCCGACCACATGACCTTGGAGGTGTTTATGGACAACACCGGCTCTACAGTGCCGGTGTTGTCAGTGAGGCTGTTAGAGGCTCCTCCCTAAACTACAAACCCCAGAACTCCGCAGGAGGCAGAAAATGGATTTTAAGTGGATTTTTTTTCTCTAGTGTGATGAACCATGTCCATACATATGCTCAGGCTCCACAACTGAAAATCACCAAAAGTAAATGGGACAAGACAGCATGCTATAATATGTCACTTGAACAGAAAATGCTGTTCTTACTGTTTCTGGTATAGTTAGGAAGGGAATACAAGTGAGTGGATTATTCGAGCGGATTCTTCATACCTGTTCTCTTAAGATTTATGGTAAACTAGCCGTCCCCTGCAACATGCTGCTGTGGCCCAGTCTGTGTATATGTGTTTTGTGTGTATGTATTTGTGTGTATATATTTGTGTATATGTGTATATATGTGATTTGTGCATGCATTGTAATGTATTTTTTATTTTTTTGGCTTTTTGCTTCTCTTCTGCTGCATTTTTATGAGTGATGGTCACTCGTTGGCCTGATAGGTGTATTGTGTCCAAATTTGGTGTCAATTCATCCAGTGGTTTTTGAGTTATGTTACACCTACAAACAAACATTGTGTTTTTATTTATATAGATGTAGATCTGACCTGTACTGTGAGTTCCAACCTGAGTACAGCCATTGAAGCAACAACACTGCCCCCTAATTGCTTCAATGGGTCTCTTCTAGTTAGGAGTGATCAAAAAAATACAAGACATGTATTTTAATGATTTTTTAAAGTAATTCAATGATTGGCAATTTTAAAAGCCAGACTTTGTGTTCATGTCATAATTAATGTAACATACTGGTTTCTGTTTCACTTAACAATGAACTTTTAAAAAAGACGAAGGAAGCATCACTTCATAAAACAGTTTGGCAAAGGATTCTTTCATCCCACTTATTTATGAGTCCATTTTCGAAGTTCCTCAAGGGCACGCCCCCCACTGAATGGTATATTGCAAATCCAATGAAAATGTACAGTGCAGCATCTTGCTAATAATAGACCGTGACATCATGCGAAAACGACGATTATCCCTCTGCTCATTACCAAGGAACTTGACCAGGTGACTGTAAGAACTCAAGTGTGAAAATGTAAAGGCAATAAAGTGCTAACACAAATGCTCATTTTGGAGAGATGAAAGGCATCAATGCCTATAACAATTTGCTAAAGAATGCAACTCCGAAAGCTGTACACATGAAATTTCCTACCATAAATTTTGACAGATGTACAGGAGAAGAGTTTTTATGGGGTGATTGTGCTTCAGCAAAAATTAATCCTAACTTTCTCTCCAAGTCTCATCTTCTGTTATTAAAAAAAGCAATATAAAATGCAGCCCAAGGTCTGGAGCAAAAACCTCAGTTTTTTTGGCAAGGTGTACAGTGGGGGCTGACATATCTATGGGGTGGTGAACCCTTCTTAGGTTTTGGTCCAATTTCCCAAAACCTTCCCCCAAAATAGGTTCAGCATCTTGGATAGCTCCCACAAGGTTCAGACTTAAACCCAGAGTGGATATATTGTGCACCGGGACTGTGGCACAGCTGGCTGGGAGTCAGCTGCATTAAGATCACTGCTGACCAAAAAGTCATGAGCTCGAAGCCAGCCCGGGTCGGAGTGAGCTTCCGACCTTTGTGTAGCTTGCTGTTGACCTTTGCAGCCTGACCTGAAAGACAGTTGCATCAGTCAATTTAGGTACCGCTTATGCAGGGGGGGGGGGGGGGGCTGGGCTAATTTGACTAATTTATGACACCATAAAATCTCCAGCAAGCTGAAGCAAAAAAGAATGAGGAAGTACTCCATCAGTGTTACAAATGGACAGTGAAGAGACAGCTCCCCTGGTGGCCAGAATACCCTCATGAAAACTGAAAAGTTAAATAGCGTCTGTGTGTTTGTATATGTTGTGTGTCTATGGCATTGAATGTTTGCCATATATATGTACATTGTAATCTGCCCTGAGTCCCCTGTGGGGTGAGAAAGGCAGAATATAAATAAATATTGCCTCATGGGCATGCCTCATGGATATGGGAGTATCCAGCTGCCACTAAAGAAAGGCGGATATAATTTCCTCTCACATACACACTTTTAGCCAGCACAGAAAGTTTTAAATGTCCCTTTATCTTGTCTCTGAAAACTATGCTATTTGGGGGCACTTTATTTATTTATTTATTTATTTGCCGTATTTATATACTGTCTTTCTCAGTCCAAAGGCGACTCAAGGCAGTTTACAGGTGGCACAATTCAATGCCTCCAACAACATAAAATACCATCTAGCATATAATATAAATATAAAAATCATACAAAAACAATAAAAAACATAAATCCTCAGCGTCACCTTACTAAAATCATTTTCCAATTCACATCATCCAGTCGTTCCATAGATCTATATTTGTCTGTTACACTGCATTTGCAAATGCTTGCTCAAAAAGCCAAGTTTTAACTTTTTTATAAAATGTTAGGAGGGAGGGGGCTGATCTAATGTCCCTAGGAAGGGTGTTCCACAGCTGAGAGGACACCCTATCTCTCGTCCCCACCAAATGCTTCTGTGAAGAAGGTGGGACCAAGAGCAGGGCCTCCCCTGACAATCTTAGACTCCTGGATGGTTTATAAGGAGAGATACGTTCGGACAGGTAAGCCAGGTGGGCCGGAACCATTTAGGGCTTTATAGGCTAAAGCAAGCACTTTGAATTGTGCCCAACTTTACCCTGCTTCCTCAGTTCATTTCTCAAAATTTGTTTCTTGTGCTCCTGTAACAATGCTGGGGCATAACCCATTGCCAAGTGGGCATATCTCCCTTTCTAATCAGGCATAAATCTCCCTCTTTCTCCTCTACATGTAATCACAAGTGTACTTGGCTGCCCTGTATTTCCATTCTGTCCCTCATGCAAATGCAAGTTATTCCAGTTGCCATTTATTTGCATTTAGGCACAATAGAGAGCTGGGTCTGGGTTCCAGAGTCACACAGGATTTGCTTGGCACTCCCTTAGCAGAGAACAGTATCCCATGGAGCACTTTGTTGGTCCGCCCTGACCGAGGTTATGTTGTCCTCAGGTGATTTCCATATGCAGCTTTTCAGCTTTCCTTGTTTTTCTGGTCATGTACTCTACATCGGGGCTTCTTTGGCTTTTTCCAATCACAACCCCTTTCTGCCCAAGACTTTTACTAGATCCCAGGTTTATAGGTATGTTAAAAGGGTATAAATGAGCAAACCCTCTATGAACCATCTCAGAGATTAAGATCATCTGGAGAGGCCCTGCTCTCGGTTTCCCTTCCCTCGCAAGGAGATGAGAGAGAGGGCCTTCTCAGTGGTGGCTCCTCAGCTATGGAACTCACTCCCTAATGAAATTAGATCAGTGCCCTCCCTCCTAGCCTTCAGAAGAAAAGTAAAAAATTGGCTATGGGACCAAGCCTTTGGGCAGTAAGCAGTACATGGAATGTGATTTTAATGTTTACATTGATATGTTTTTAATTCCATGTTTTAATGTTAAATGATATTGTGTTTTATGATTTAATTGATAATTGTATGTTATTATCATTATGTTAGGTTTCTGTATGTGAAACATTAAATTTTGCCATAATTATGTTGGAAACCACTTTGAGTCCCCCGCTGGGGCGAGAAAAATTGTATACAAGTAATGTGAATACATAAATAAATAAGTATTTGCAAGGCTTGCTAAATAGGTTGATTTTCCTTTTTGTAGTGTACAGATAAAACACTTTCTCCAGAGTCCATTGTAAATGCCTTATGTTGTTGCTAACAGATTTTTGTAAGTGCATGGTGTTCAGAAACATTTGACTATTTGCAAATTTTTTGTGACCCCAACATTGAGCTAAAGTGACCCCATTTGGAGTCAGGACCCACAGATTAAGAAGCTATGCTCTTCATAATGTTTGTTATTTGTTACAGCTAGGCAAACCAGGTTTTTCAGGCTTTCACAGTTCTTCAAGCAATAACCACCAAACTATCTCCAAATCTGTAGCAAACAATCCTTATGACAGCAGTAAAGGTAAAGTTTCCCTGATATTAAGTCTAGTCGCGTGTGACTCTGAGGGGTGGTGCTCATCTCCATTGCTAAGCCAAAGAGCCAGCATTGTCCATAGACACCCCAAGGTCATGCAGGCAGCATGGAGCGCCATTACCTTCCTGCAGAAGTGATACCTACTGATCTACTCAAATTTACATGTTTTTGGACTGCTAGGTTGGCAGAAGCTGGGCCAAATAGTGGGAGATCACCTCTGCTCCCCGGATTCAAACTACCAACCTTTTGGTCAGCAAGTTCAGCAGCTCAGTAGGGAGGGCATGCTTGTTTGCTTTACACCAGGGTACACATTTGACTTAAAAAACAAAAACAAAAAAACACCAGTGTTCACCTTTTCAGATTTTTGGGGATTTTTGGGCTCTTTGACTCCATTTAGTAAGGCAAAGGAGCCCCCGTAGAACAGCAAGTTAAACCGCTGAGCTGCTGAACTTGTTGACTGAAAGGTCAGCGGTTTGAATCCAGAGAGTGGGATGAGCTCCCGCGGTTAGTTTCTGCCAACCTAGCAGTTCTAAAACATGCAAAGGTGAGTAGATCAATAGGTACTGCTCCAGCAGGAAGGAAACAGTGCTCCATGCAGTCATGGCGGCCACATGACCTTGTCCATGGACAATGCCAGCTCTTTGGCTTGGAAATGGAGAGGAGCACCACCTCCCAGACTAGACTTAATGTCAAGGGGAAACCTTTACCTTTTAGTAAGGCAAAACAAGGCTTTCCCATGAATTATGACAAAGTCTGCTTTCTTGCAATATACAGTATTATGTGCAATGCTCTACTACTGTTGAAGGAAAATAGGTGGCAGAACCAAAGCAGAAAGGGGGGTCGGGAAGCAATTACTGCCACTGGTACCCAGAATGGCAGCTCTCCACCTGTCTTTCACATCTTTAGATTTCCACAGACCCAGTCCTCCCCATCTCAATACTTACTTGTAGCTTCTGAGTTAAGGAGTCCCTCTGTGCCTGAAGCTCTTTAGCATTATCAATTTCTTCTCTCAATTTCTCTATTTCCTAAGGGAGAATAAAGGAACGCATTACCCAAACTGACCTTAATGGAGACGCGAACTTTCATCCTGTACAAATCAACCTTATTGTATCAGAACTGACACTGAACAGCTGGTTACTAAAACAATAAGTCCCGGAGTCAGCAACTCCTTTCAATGATTCACCTGCCAACGATGAGCAATACATGCTGCGTAGTTCAACTTGGGTAATGAATTTACATAAATGTCTGTGCTGCTGAATAAATGCAGGGGAAAATGTCATTGTGGCTTTAGTTCTGTTATAGTCTAGCATGCCATATTTGATCATTACCTTGAAGAAATATTCTTTGCACATCAATATGTAAGAACATAATCCCATGCCAGCGGACAGAAGATAGGGCTTAGCATTGCCAATGCTGCAGCAAGTACGTGTGCAGCGCGAGGAGGAGGTTGAGGGCCGGACGGCTGCCGTCTCCCTTAAAACATCTCTCAAAGAGCCACTTGGGCAGCCTTACGGCCTTGAATTTCAGCATCCTATTTCCCAGAAAGAGGAGCTCTTGTGCTCCAGGACCATAAACACGGCTATTGATTATGCAGCAGTGACAGAAACTGATTAAGAAGGAGACAGCTGTCCAAAAAGGAGCCAGTTTTTCAGCACATTCTGCTACCGAGGGAGACACTTGCTAAGATGTGGTTTTAGATTGCCAGAGGTTGGGGCAATAGCAATATGTTTGAAATATAAACCAATGGTGCATCTACACTATAGAATGAATGCAGTTTGACATCACTTTAACTGCCAAGGCTCAATGCTATGGAATTATGGGAGTTGTAATTTGGTGAGACACCAGCACTATTTGGCAGTGAAAGCTAAGGACTTTGTATGACTGCAGCCTCCGTGATTCCATAGCTTTGAGTCATGGAAGTTAAAGTGGTATCAAACCACATTAATTCTGCAGTGTAGACACATCCTAGGACAAAAGTGTGGGCAATAGATATTTTGAGCAATGATTAATCCATTTGCCCCAAAGAAATGGGAAATTATTGTTTCCATTTGATGTTTAATGCTTTGTCTTATGTCTGTTATAACAGGCTGTGCTTTTATTAAATTTTAGTTTGCTAAATTATAATTCGTATTTATATGTTGGGTTGTATAAATTTTGTTAGTATGGATGTATTGTTGTTGCCCCCACTTTAGAAACCTTCAAGAAATATCTCATAATGATGCTATGCAAACTTTCTGGTGAACTTATGAAGTTAATTTTGAGACCAGGCATGGGCAAACTTTGGTCCTCCAAGTGTTTTGGACGTCAACTCCCACAATTCCTGACAGCACATGCTGAATTAAGTTTAAGTAGCCTTGCGTACCATATAGCTAAGAAGTGTGAGGCATTCTTTAAGTACTAGGGTTAACTCCAACTGTTGTAAAGATGTGAATATATAAATAAATATAATACAGCACTGAATCAGGTATTGCTGATGCTATGGTACTCGGATCCTCGCCTCTGTCACAATGTAAGGGCTTTCTTCTGTTAGGAATTGTGGGAGTTGAAGTACAAAACAACTGCAGGGCCAAAGTTCGCCCATGCCTATTCTACACTGTACTCCTGGGATTCAATGTTTGGCATGAACATCATCAGTATGAGACATTTTTAAATGGCTGCTCCACAATAGCAGATGGAATCATTACAAAAAACCCTGGAGATACCATAGAAAGGACTGCAACATTTAAAGTAGAGGCTCATGGAAGTGGTGAACATGACACCACTTTTCAGTGTAATAAAATTCTACCAGTTTGGAGACTAGGAAGAACCTTCCACAAAGACAAGTTATTTTGGAACTGCAGTGAAGAGTGTTCTTCTGAAACATCTGGTGTCAATTATTGGCAGAAAAAGAATAGTGTGCTTCTGAGACTACCGATACGGTATAAATGGTAATCCCTGCCTATTATTCACTCTTTGGGGAAGTGCATGTGCTTTGCTAGAGAGAGAACAGAGGCTTTTTGAACTTCCTATCAATGCATGGCCCCACACTGGAAGGGTCACTCTGTCACTCGTATTCTCCAGAGAAAGTACCTCAAATTCTAATGCAGAAGGCTTTTCAAATGCTTAAAACCATAATATAAAGGCAATCTGTTGGAAACAGGTTGAGGTCTGCTCGTTTGTCACTATGCTTTCTTATGTCTAAGAAGACCATGCCGATCTACTGCCTCTTGAATAAGTAAGTGCTGTAGAATCAACCCATGTTTAATTTTTCCATAAACAAAAGGACATTTGCAAGATTAAACCTTATGATTAATCATTTGTCATTTGAAAATGTCAAGAACAAAATGCACTTCTGAACATTGACAAAATTTTGCTTTCCGTTACATGCATCTGTCTAGTTAATTTGATTAATTAATCTGACACTGGGTCATACTTGCTCTTTATTTCACCGAGTTATTCCTTGTAAAGAACCCATATTTTCCAAATCTGAATTTATTCTAAATGCAATCAAAGCATGGCAGTCACTCCTACTAACAGCAAACACAGGCAGCCATGACAATAATACTGGAACCAAAAGTGGGACTACTAGGAAACAGGGGTGAGAGAGCCAACTTATTATTGGACATTCTATAATCTATTGGAAATAAGCGCACCATAAGCTTATTGAAAAGGTAAAAATGATGTCACATCTGCTTGGTAAATGTGAATCTCTATGAACATGTGGAGACCACCTTCTGAAAAACACTAGTCAAGAAAAGCATGATCTCATTAGAAGTCAGCCCTTTGAACAAGTGATATTCAAAAGCATTCATATAATGGCACACAGGTAACTCAGCTGATAAACTGAATAATAATAATAATAACAGCAACAACAATAACAACTTTATTTTTATACCCCGCCTCTATCTTCCTGAATTGACTCAGGGTGGCTTACATGAGACCAAGCCCAATCAAAAAAGTTAAAACATAACATGTACAAAATGCAATAATCAGTATAAAAACAATATAAGCAACGGATTGTTGTAGGTTTTTTTGGGCTATATGGCCTACATATAAAAAAACCCTACAACAACCCAGTGTTTCCGCCCCTGAGAGCCAATACAATATAAGCAACATTAAAACAATAACACAAGTATCAGAAACAGCAACCAATAGTATATTTCAAGTCTTGTTGTAGGAGGATGGACTGTTGTACAATTTAAAGGTAGGTCTAATGAGTAAAGTGCTTAGGTCATATAGCAGCAAAAGGATAAGAGCAATTTCAACTAGATAAGTAAGACTTTGGATAGAACAGTAGTAAGGTGCAAGGACAAGATTTTAGGTCATAGTTGGGGCCAGTTGTCAAGGGAATTATCTAATCCAACACACAACAGAACATCCACATATTTAGTTCTTGGATGTCTTTAAACTGCCAAGGATAAAGACATGCCACTACAAAAATATATTTGGCTAGCAGAGGATGGTTGTTTCTTTGACGCTGAAGTTATTCATCTACTCTCCCTTAAAAACATCTTGTTTAAAGCATGAACACAAGAGATAAAAACACAGTAGTTTTCTTTAAGAATAACATCTCAAGTTTACTAACAAACTTCTTATATATATTCAGTATATTAGTCCATAGTCCAATTTCTTTAAGCATATATAGTTCAAACTCTATAACGGTGCTCACTGAGGTCTGAAAGGAGACAAACTGCATCTACTTCCAATTGAGGTCTAAAAGCATACTATATAACAAGAATGGAGTCCTGTGTCTGAAGCCCCTCCCACACCAAAGAGGTACAGTCAAACTGGCAAACCAAAATGTAAATAAGATATAGGTTAACAATTATATACATTTACAAACAGTTAGTGAAGACTTGGAAGGTTGCTATTTCCAACACTCATTTGGGAAACCATGAGATTTGTAGAAACTTAAAAAAAAACACATAGGGAAGAACTCAGAAAGAAAAGGAAAAAACTCAGCCCTTTGAGGTCTGAGCATGCTCACATACCACACAGGATACAGAATGAAAACTGGAAAAGGAGAGAAAAGTGGATGGTTTGGGAGATGTTGCACCCTGTTCCATTTCAAAAGACAGCTGTCTGGAGCCCAGAAAGGAGCATTGTTTTATTACAGGTAAAATATTGTTCTGGGCCCATGGGATCCATCCCCAAATTATTACCCAGAGCTCAAAATGCCCCTGCCCGGTCACTCCAATGTTTCTTATCCTCAGCTTCAATAACAATGGCAGGATTTGGGGTGGTTTCCATCACCGTTGCCTCCAATGCTCCAGTCCAAAACATGTGACCATCTGTCACCCAGCTGAGCCAGAAGCAGATCCTGGGCTATTATCCAGGTTGGGGGGTCTTGATAGTGTGGCATGTGGGAGGGGAGGTGTCATCTCATACCTCCAGGATTCCCCCAGTCAGCATGGCCAATCTCAAGAAAGGGAAGTTTTCCCTCCCCAGCTGTAACATACCCCAATTCTCCTCATTAGACTTTTAAAGACTCCAACTAGCAACAGCCTCAATGCCTGGGTGGAGCGGGACTGGAATTAGGAATAGGCACTGTAGGTTTGCTATTCCCCACTTTGAGGCATAAGGTGTACTTCTGATACATGTACATCTTACTTTAAGAAACTGATGGATGATTTTTCATTATGTTCAGACCCAGACTGAAATATTGATTCTTCTTTATTACTCATAAAGAAAGCCATCCCAATTTCTAGTCATTTTAACATTTAACACTATGAAATATATAAATGACACATTCTGAAGGCTATTTCATATGAAAAGGAATAAAAGCAAGGAAATACCTCTTCTTTTTTCTTCAGCGTTGCTTCTAATTCTTGTATTGTCTGATTTAACTCTGTTTTGTGAGTGTGAACAGCATTTGCTTGACTACTCACACACTCCAGCTCAGTCACCTGTAAAAATAAAAAGATAATAAATATACAATTAAAGGGCAATATAGACTTTTTATTTTCTTTAGCACTTGGTTGAAAACATTGGCACATGCTGAATTAAGTTTAAGTAACCTTGCGTGGCATCTAATGAAGATGTGTGAGATGTTCTTTAAGTACTAGGGTTAACTTCAACTGTTTGTTTGTTTTTAATTCTGTGAGAAGCGACTGAAGAAACTACAAGTTGCTTCTGGTGTGAAAGAATTGGTCGTCTGCAGAGACGTTGCCCAGGGGATTATCTCATGTCTCTGAATGGGAAGCTGGAGCTGACAGATGGGAGCTCACCCGATCTCGCGGATTCAAACCGCCAACCTTCATGTCAGCAGTTCAGCTGGCACAAGGGTTTAACCCATTATGCCACCACGGCTCACTCCTGCTGCTGTAAAGCTGTGAAGGTATGAATTTAATACAACATCGAATCAGGTATTGCTGATGTTTTGGCACTCCAATCCTCACCTCTGCTACAATGTAAGGACTTCCTCCTGTCCCACCAACTGTAGGGACCATCTAAATGCCCTCAAGATATTATGAAGATGTATACAACGATTAATCTCAGTGGATACCACCTCTCTACATTCAGTGGTGCTGCCACATACCCTTTGTCTGAATCCAAACTCTGATAGTGTTTCCAGAGGCCAAAATTCGTAAAAACAAAACTTTCTTTATAAAAGTTAAATGTAGCAAAGCAAATGAAATATTTATTTATTATATTGAAAACATTGAACAACCTCTCCAACGCTCCTCACAAATTAACTCAGAACCCACTGAAGCATTGCAACACACCAACAATACCTGGGAGTTACTCTGGACAGTGCTCTGACTAATAAGAAGAACTGCTTGAATATCAAGCAAAAAGTGGATGCTAGAAATAACATCATCTGAAAGCTGACTGGCACAACCTGGGGATCACAACCAGACACAGTGAAGACATCTGCCCTTGCACTTTGCTACTCTGCTGCTGAACATGCATGCCTAGTGTGGAATACAGCTCACTATGTTTAAAAAAAGTGGATGTGGCTCTTAATAAGACATGTTGCATTATCATTCCCGACACCACTGGAGAAATTATACTGTTTGGCCAGTATTGCACCACCTGACATTCATTGGGAAGTATCATAGAATCAAAGAGTTGGAAGAGACCTCATGGGCCACCCAGTCCAACCCCCTGCCAAGAAGCAGGAATGTTGCATTCAAATCACCCCTGACAGATGGTCATCCAGCCTCTGTTTAAAAGTTTCCAAAGAAGGAGCCTCCACCACACTCCGGAGCAGAGAGTTCCACTGCTGTACCAGCCAGTAATGAAAGGACCAAGGCATTAACATACCAGGTCCACCCTCTGTTCGGATATCAGCCAGCATGCCAGCACCTTAAATCAAGAGACACTTCCTAAGATCGACAGAGATACTTGGAGGAATATCTCAGCAAACAAGAGTCCAACCTGGACATAGCATATTATTTGAGAACACAGAAATGCTGGATCACTCTGACAACTACCTTGTCAGGCTACACAGAGAAGCCATTGAAATCCATAAGCATGTGGACAATTTCAACAGAAAGGAAGAAACCATAAAAATGAACAAAATCTGACTACCGATATTAAAAAACTCTAAAATTATAACAATAAATAAAGAACAAAACTCAAACTCCAGACAAGAAACAGTCAGGAACAGCTAATCACCTCTCAACAAAGAATTCTCCCAGGTAGTAACAAAGCACACCTAAAAACTGGCAGGCCATCAAATGCTAATCAAGATGGCCAATTGAAATGTTCACATCAAGCTCCAACAGACAAGAGTTCTTTCTCCTACCCTGGGCTTTCCACAGATATATAAACCCAATTTTTTTACTTTCCAACAGACCTCACAACCTTTGAGGATGCCTGCCATAGATACAGGCAAAACGTCAGGAGAGAATGCTTCTAGAACATGGCCATTCAGCCCAAAAAACCTACAACAGCTCATGTTCCCAATTTCCCTATGGCCATTCAGAAGGACGTAATAATATTCCATGTCCTTTTTAGTATGCCTAATGATAAACAGACCTAAAAGTGGGCTTATGTAACATGAAGAGAGAAAAAAATGATGCCCTTCTATACTTGACCACATTTAACGGATTGATAAACATCCAGTTTTCTGAAACCATTCAAGCAAAATAACCTACAATTTAGTCATTCATTAACATACAGTGGTCACAGTTTGACCTGAAGATGGCTATGTTTTCTCTATTAGCACAGTGAAAAAAATTCAATACAATTACCGGGATATCTTTGTGACTTAAGCATTAGCACTTAATCTCTTGAAGAACATGCATGTGTGTTCTCACAAATTAATGCAACCACAATGTGCTAAAATTTCTCTAGATTAGGACTATTCAAGGTAGACTTAAGCAAACAACAACTGAAAAGTATATTTGAATTGCCAGTTTTTCTGCCCTTTGGTGGCACGACACAACATGGGCACCAGGCATGTAGCCGGGGGAGGTGGGGGTGGGGGGCTTGAGGGGCTTCAGCCCCCCCCCTCCCAATTCTCATGGTGGTTCGTGAAAAGGCCTTACTGGTGCATTATTTGAACTGTTATGTTTATTCATATCATGATCTGATCACCATACTCAATATATCCCATATGCATGGGGGTATTGGGGTAATGATACAAAAGGTTTGCTAGGGTAGACCCTCTTTCACACAGACTCAGCCCCCCCCCCCCCCCGAAACAAACTCACCCCCCCCCCCCGAATCGAAATCCTGGCTACGGGCCTAGTAGGCACCATCTAAACAAAAGTCTAGAAAGTCTCTGAGACTTTAACATTAAAGAGTATGAAATAGATTACACTGAAGCCCCATCAGACGAAGTTCAACAAAAACCAATGACCAGGATTAGTAACATGGGCATGACCAAGCTATAAAGGGCTGGGCAAGGGAGGGTGCAAACAGTGTACATAGGGCTGGGGAGGTGGATGAAGTGCAAAACAGAGTACTACTTGGCAACCTAAGGACTATATCACTAAGGACTAATCATTCTCAAATGCTTGCTGGAACATCCAGATTTTCAGATCCCTGCAGAAGGAGGACAGTGCAGGAGCTTGCAATTAAAGAATATGAGGCCACACACCACAATAATTTAGGACCTCATCATATGGATGTTTCCTCCATGTTGTCTCCATTTTCACATGCTGGCAAAACGGAGTTCCACGGAGGCCATCCCATCATGCATGGCCACTTCTAGTGGTTGCCCGTGGCACTCCATCTTGCCGGCATGGTTTACAGTCGACACAATTCGATGCCCCCAACAACACAAAATACAGTTTAAAATATTTAGCATAATATAAAAACCATACAAAACCAATAAAACCAATAAAAACATCAGTCCTCAACATCTCATTACTCATGTTTTCCCCACTCTTCCTAACACTTTTCTCTGCTTCCGTCCTGCTGTTCTGATGAAGTCCTTAGTTGGCTCTGCCTCTGGTAAACTACCTTTTCCATCCTTGATTTTCTTGCACAATGCAAAGCTCTGAAGGGTAAGCTAGCTGTACCATTCCTGAATCCAGAGTTCTACATGGATAAGCCTTCATAAATCTAGCCTTACTCCCCTTTAGACCTTCACACAATACACACATCAGAGCTGGAAAAGCAGGTGCACTGTGGGAGGAGGGAGGCAATATGGTCACCAGCAGAGTTAGACTATTTTTAATTGTGTGGGACCCATTCTTCTGAGTCGTGCTGAAGGGAAAATGTATGTGTCTATCCCTTAAGTCTGTGGCTGGGAGAAGTAGATACTGCTGAAATTACATTGGCTGTTCAAAACAGTAAATATCTTTAAGGGAGAAGGGACTGGGAAGGTGAAGGATGTGTTCCACAAGGCTAAGAAATCCCTATCATTGCAGTACAAAACTGTTTCATGGAGACGGAAAGGTGCATTTTCCCCTTTCCCACACTTCATAAAATCCCCCTGGATAGAGTACAGGAAGAGACAGCTATTTTTTCCTCTTAGCTCAGGCATGGGGAAACTTGGGCCCTCCCTCCAGATGTTTTGGACTTCAACTCCCACCATTCCTAACAGCCTCAGACCCTTTCCTTTCCCCCCTCATATCATCACTATGTGGCACATATAGCTCTATCCACTATATGCCCTCCAACATGTCTATAGTGGTCACTTCACCTAACAGCTAATGGCAGCAAGTGGCTTCCCAGTTACCAACCCAGCCTTTAAAACAGAACTTTAAGGTAGCTGATTAAGGTTCCAAACCCAAGTTACAAAATAGTTCAGCACCTTAGACAGCTCTTTCAAAGTTTGGGCTAAAATGCATGATTTTTATTGCAAAGCCACCAGCAATACTATGGGGCCTCATGTGGCGCAGTAGGTTAAACCCCTGTGCTGGCAGGACTGAAGACCGACAGGTCGCAGGTTCGAATCCAGGGAGAGGCAGATGAGCTCCCTCTATCAGCTCCAGCTCTTCATGTGAGGACATGAGAGAAGCCTCCCACAAGGATGATAAAAACATCAAATCATCCGGGTGTCCCCTGGGCAACGTCCTTACAGACGGCCAATTCTCTCACACCAGAAACGACTTGCAGTCTCTCAAGTTGCTCCTGACACGACCAAACCAGCAATACTCACTGATGATAATAATTGTCCTGCCCATTAAAAAAAAAACTACTACAGAAGCAAGCAATAGCATTGGTGGTGGGGGAGGGGTGTGCGTATAACTATTTTGGCATCTGCTTAACTTCAAACTCGATTCCAAAATGGAGCATTCCTTAAATGTTCTTGACAAATAGAAAGAGTCAGAGTATCTGCAGTTCTAGATTTAATCTTGACCCAAGGAAAATATAACAGCTGAAACAAAAGTGACAGAAACCTTAGGGGAAACCTTAGTGGTATTCTTGTGTTTTTCCTAAGAAATGCATTCAGAAATGCACAATAAATAGAAAATGAATGTCACATTTGAAAAGAAAGAATGGGATCCCCGCAGAATCTGTATGTACGTGAGAAGTCATGATCCTCAAACCAGATGGGTTTTACAACAACTTCTTAACCAGTAAAGTCATATTACAAAATAATTTTTAATCCTCTCATTTCAAAACTGCAGCAACTTATAATATAATGAAATAGTTTATTAAAAATAACTATTTTATCATGTCAGGAGTGACTTGAGAATATACTGCAAGTTGCCTTTGGTGTGAGACAGTTGGCCAGCTGGAAGGATGTTGCCCAGGGGACACCCTGTGGAAAGCTTCTCTCATGTCCCTGCATGGGAAGTATACACTGCTTGGGTTGGGGTTTGCACGTTTAGCTCTGGATTATTTATAATTATAATGCATTTTTGTAACACAGTGATCTATGGCACACTCCCGCTGGCAGGGAGCCCCACTACATCTACTGTTCTCCTTTGATCAAACTCAAAGTCTTTTAGAAACCTAAAGACAAAAAATCTTGTTCATTTTGTTGACTCCCGAAGAAAAGACTAACAAGGAAATCTACATAGGAAGCAAAAACCAAACCATTCCCTGAAAAAAGGCACTTTCTAAATAAATAGCTATGACTGGCTCCAGGTTGTTTAGGACAATATTGCAGCAAAGATAATATACCATAATAGCCAGCTTTTTGAGGCAACTGGTACACATCAGCTCTGAAATCTGAGAAGAAAATGTGTCACTGGATTTACTATCCAAGAGCTTGGCTGTATTCATTCAACAACTATGCTTCTTCTTCACTTTTAAAGAGAGTGGGAATGTGAATGAGGTAAACAGTGGGTGCTCTGCCTTTTATGAGAACAAGAACATTGATTACTCAACTCAATCCTGATCTGCAGCCGCCAGTGTGATGAAAACTCAAGTTGATTTGCTTTTTAAATATGAAAGTATTATACGTTTCCTCAGAACATTGAATGTATAAGTTCATCCAGGTTTGTCAACTATGCTTAGTAAATCCCAAAAGAGGACAGCCTGCTGTGCAAACTTTTATCATTGTAATTTATAACTGGGCTTTAGCAAAGCTGGTAAATCACCAGCAATGATAAGATCTACCAACTGAAAAGTTGCCAGTTCGAAACCCCAGGTCTGTGTGTGCACCCGACTGTCAGCCCAGCTCACTGTTTACCTTAATAAACAGCTTAGAAGCTGTAAGTAGAGAAATTAGGTATTGCTAAAAAAAAAAAAGCAGGAGAGGTATTTTACAACACTATAAAAAGAAAAAGATCAGAGAATGCCCAGTGACCAAAAGGACAGAGGAAGTCCTGATGGCTCCGTCATAGAGGATGGAGTGACAGCACTCCCTGTGGCTGGATTCGAGCACAACCTCCAAGGCGCCAAAAAGCTGGATGTCGACACAACATACCTCCATTCTGTTCTGTCTCTGTCCTGTCTGTCCCAAATGGCATTGAATGTTTGCCATGTATGTGTAACTGTGATCCATCCTGTCCCCTTGGTGAGATAGGGTGGAATATAAATAAAGTGTTGTTGTTGTTGTTGCTGCTGCTGCTGTTGTTGTTGGGGAAATCATCATACCATGTAATCAACTCCATAACTTAACACTGTATTGTTTATAATTTATGCCAGTAATTTCGGAGAATAAGGGAGAACCCAAAGCCACATTACTAGGTAATGTGGCATAAACACTGTGTAGAAAAGAAAGGCAAGCAAAAGTCCCCCACCCCGAGATCCGTATTTCACAAAACAAGTTTTTCACCTAATGATCAATGGAAGCAGTGGTATTGCAGATGTAGGGGGGAAAGGACAGCCCTAAGATTTACTGGAACAACTTACTCAGGTTCACTTTGCAGAGTCCACTATGACTAGTGACACAGTCTTTGAGGGACCAACGACAATTAGACTATGACATGGAGCCCTTCTGTCACTTTGAAAGAAAGGGAGAAGATGGAAACAGGCTATTTCAGCAGAGTCAGTCAGCGGGAAGGAGAGGGTGCATACTTTCTTCTATAATAGACACCCTCCCTTTCCAACTCAGGTTACCAGTTTCCACTAAAAATTGGGTTCCAAGCAAGCATCTGCCTGCATCTGGTTTCCCATGGGGAGAAAAGCAGCTGTGGTGGGACTATTTGGAGCAGAAAATCATCTATCAAGGATAAGGTTAAGCATACTCTTCCCTTTCACCACATTTCTACTTAAAATGGGACCTTTCTGAAGCCACTTTTCTTCAGAAAAAGCAGCTGTCAGAGCTTTTGTTTACATCAATTTGCATATGATGTGTTCTTTACCCCTTAAGACAGCTTCAGAACTTCCCTCCTCTATCCTCCAAATGGTTCTTATCAGCATGGCATGCTGTGATAAATACTTTCCAGTGATCCTCCCAGGAGAATAGAATATGTGATAGATTTTGGTGTGCATCCAGTGACATGCTTTAACAAATTTACATGCAAGATGCATTTATCTGTAACTACCCAAAAGAACAGACTTTTAAAATATTCTTAAGTTACACATTTGTAGCAAAACTGCACAAAAAACCACAAATAGAGCAGATGGGCTGAATGTGACAGATGATGTGAAAACACAAGCCACAGAAAGTTTTCTACCTGCAATTTTATAACTGAAATGGCAGATGTGAATACTGACAAATGGTATCATACTGCTCTTTCCCCAAATACCCCTCATCATACATACCATTCTGTCATCACTTATTAATTTTTCGAATGGTTTTAAGATAAAGACGGCAGATTTCAATTGCACACTATATGAAATCTTGAAATTAATAACAGTTCATAATGGAACCAACTGCCCTGAAAAGTGGTGAGGTTTCCTTCTCTAGACTTCAAAGAGAGGCTGGACAACAATCTGCTGAGGATACTATATCAGCTAGATTTTCTACACCAGTGGTTTCCAACCTTTTTTTGACCAGGGAACACTTAACTAGGGAGCATTCTCCAACATTAGAACCAAAATGTTAAGAACCAATTTTGGTCAATTTTAGATTCAATTTGGTTATTTGGGATGCTGAATCTAGAGCTGATGTGGTCTATCCAATTTTTATGAATCAGCATCCCAAATAACCCCAGGAACAGGCCTAAAAATGAAGATACCAAGAAAAAAACATTTTTGGTTGCGCTGTTTTATTATCCATGGTTTTTGTTTATTATTGTGTTTAAAAAAAGAAGGGGAGGGGCTGAGGTTGAAAAAAACACAAAAGGCAGGGCACAAGACCCAAAAAACGGTCCTGTACAACTTTAGTAGTAGTAACAACAACAACAACAACTTTGGGGGACTAAACAGGGTCTTACAAAGGGCTGCTTTCCCATTACAACTCTTGTGTTTGGCAACGCTTTTGATCAGCAAGTTCAGCAGTTTGGCGGTTTAACCCACTGCACCACTGGGGATTGTTGTATGTGTGTGTGTGTATGTGCATACACACACACACAATAGAACTGTAGACATTTCTTTTCAAAGTAGAGGAGGATGGAATAGAATCATTAAACAAACTAACACATTAGAACTTCATGATATATTTCATTTTATAACCTTAAAGGTGGCTTGTATGAATAGCTGTGAGATGAAAGGGTAGTCTGTTAAGGCAATATGGTTTACAAAATTTCCTCTTAGCTCACAACAAGATGGCAAATTCATGAACTCTGCACATTCAAGCGTTTTAAACTTACTCGCTTATGTAGACGTTCTGCTTCCTCTTGATATGCAGCAAGCTGTTGTTTCCATTGTTTCACATTGGCAGTAGACTCAAGCAGAGCTGCTGTAAGCTTGGCATTGTTACCCTTGAGCGTGGCGAGTTCTGCCTCCCAGTGCTTGCTGATTGCTGAGCTATGGACAAAATGAGAGAATTGTCACAATGGCAGGAATCATAACATCGCAGGGCTGTTTTTGCTTTCTGACCCATGACTCATCTTCCCTGGTTAAAAAAAAAAAGAGTCTCAATTGACAGGGCATGGAAAGACACTCAGGGCTATCTGGGACACCAGAGAGCCACTGCAAAAAACATTAGGCATGAATGGGCTTGACAGATTAATGGTTTCACTTATGTATCACTCTGTGTCCAACAAGACAAGAGCCTCTGCAGACATCAGCAGGTAAGCACACCAGGAATAGAAAGATGCCAGAGTTCAGTTTTGTGTTTGCCAAAGTTCTTGCTTGTGGTTACATTTATGACAAGCCAGGAATCCGCTGAAGTGTAACTGAATTCTAGTTCATTCCTCTTCCTGGTAGCAAGGGAAGAGCGGAGGGCAGAGGGAAATCACAAGCCCTTTCAGCTAATATATGTTGGACTAAACCATGCTGTAATGATAAATAGCATTGCTACATGAAAAAAGTAATTAATAAACATAAATAACCAACACTACTTTCCACAGGATAATTTGGTTATATTACAAGTTAGCAGAAAGCAGATGTAATAAAACTGTATAAGTCCCAGTTCCTTTTGTTAGGCTGCCTCACACACAGTTTGGAAATAGTCACTATCCTTTTACAAGGGTGAAGCTTAAGGAAACCCTTCCTGGTTTGAATAAATAAGTTTGCCAGCCCATTCTGCCCAGAGAAAGAGAGCCATATTTTGTTTAGGATTATTTCCACCAGGGAATCTTGGAAGCAAGATGTGTCTGTAGTTGCTCCCAGTGAGATCCAGGCTTGGATAAGTCATGCAAGCCAATAACTAACTAACTAATCTAGAAACTCATCTGGCTGTACTGGCCTATCGCTGGTCAGTGACAGTCTGTGGAGTTTCCAGTGCCTTCAGCGAGGTGCCAGGCCTCAATAGGATGAACTTGCTCACTCTACCTCCAGCCTGATCTCCTTGGGCATTGGGTGTCCAAGAGGCCCTTCTACCAGAGAAGTGAGCAAGGTAAACTTTCATCTGTTCTTCATCTGAGAAATCATCCACAATCAGAAACTTCAAGAACAACCAGTCAACTTCAAACTTCAAGTATGGACTCTGTTGTGGGGGACTCAATATAGTGCCTGGGTGGAGACAGGCCCAAGACCAATTAATAAATAGTTATCATTTCTTGAAAGCAATAGTGTGGACATTGATTCTGTGGAGTTCCTTTCTCAAACAGAAAGGCAATCCCGCATCACCCAAGCTGATAGAAAGTTGGGACATGTTGACACTAAAGATATTAAAAGCAGCTTGGGTGAGACAGCACAGCAGGAGTTTCAGTTTATGATAGTGTCACTGTCAGGGTCACTCGATTGATAGGTGTCTAAAACAGCCTTTCTCAAGCATGTTGATCCTGGAGGAACCCTCCATATAATGTTGAAGTCTCAGGGAAACTCTGCATAAGAGTTATATCTACAATCACAATCTCTTGTGGAAGCCTATGCAATATCTCAAGGAACCCTAAGTTTCCATTGAATCATAACTGAGAAACACTGGATTAAAATAGGAACATAAAACAACACCATGAGTTGTTGTAGGATTTTTTGGCTGTATGGCCATGTTCTAGAAGCATTCTCTCCTGATGTTTTGCCTGCATCTGCGGCAGGCATCCTTAGAGGTTGTGAGATGCTCACAACCTCACAGAGGACCTCACAACCTCTGAGGATGCCTGCCACACATGCAGGAAAAACGCCAGGAGATAATGCTTCTAGAACATGGCCATACAGCCCGAAAAACCTACAACAACACAGTGATTCTGGCCATGAAAGCCTTCGACAATACCTAAAACAACACCATGTTTAAAATCTAGATATTTTAAAATAGTTTCTCTTGAAATACTCTCAAAAATCAGAATTGAGAGTAGTACTGAGTAATCCTATTGAAGTTACTGGTGGTTTTCCCATAATTTTCTGTAGAAAATGCATTATATTGTTTGTTCTCATCACAACTGCACATACACTGATCCCAGATGAAAAGTTCTCCTGATTTGAGACCTCTCTCAGGATGGATGCACACCTGCATAATAATATAGCTCCAGTGCCTCAGTTTGATCCCACTTCTTGACACACTTATTAATTGTAATCTGAACTGAAATTGATCTCAATGCCAGACATTTCCCTCCCCTAAAGACCCATCAGCACCAATGGGTGTTCTACCATTGTCAAGGTATTAAATGAATCAGAACACCACAAATCACAGGATGGCTGCATTTTTCTTCTTCCCGGCATGCATATCCATATATCAACAAAGAGTTTTCCTTGTTTTCCTATTATTGTTATTGCCCAATTGCACTCCCACTGGATGGCTCCCTCACTGGGTTCCCTTGTACAGTTTAAAAAATAAAACTGAATAAAAGTACTAATAAAGACATCAGGGAGAAAGCAGAACCCACATGTGAAAACCTCCTTCTAGCACATCCCAGCTTAACAGCCAAAATTCTGCCTGAGTAAAATGATTGTTGTCTGCCAATAGGAAAAGGGGGATGGCAGAGTATTACTTGGAACTATCCTTGCCAAATTGAGACAGTAAGAGAGTGTGAGAATGTGAATGTGATTATTTTACATTGAAATTGGTCAGGCAGAAATACAGTCGGTGGTGCTTAGGGGTCCTTCAGGTGAGGGAGGGCATGAATCCTTGATTTGAACCTGGCACGGTGGAGGTGGGTAAAGTTCATGGCAGGAAGCATACTGGTGGCACACATGGCAACACTCCCCCCCCCCCCCCCAACAACCTCTCTTGGTGGTTTCATGTACGTGTTGAAAAGGGGTGACGGTTATGAAACGCGCTCCTTCTCCTCTACCTTAATCCCTTCTTATGCAGACCTGTGTACCACTCATCCTCCTGCCTCCTACTCACCTGATCCATCCCCTTCCAAAGGATTCAACTATGTTCTCTTGCATCTCACACGTTTTCCCCAAATCCTGTGAGCCCACATTAAAAGGCACAAATTCAATGTATTAATACATACCCTTTATTGCTAACATACAGTGGTTGCAAGGTGGAAAATAGGTTGGAGGGGCATATGGACAATTGCATATTTGAATAATCAAAGGTTCACAGGGATTCTGATATGAGATGTTCCTTCAGATGCTGAAATATGTGAAGCTCTACATACATACAACACCTGTTTAACAGATTTAGACAACATATCCAGGCTTCCAACCACCCCACCCCGATACTGATTGAGGCTCAAGACACACATTGCAATAATAATAATAATAATAATAATAATAATAATAATAATAACAATAACAACAACAACAACAACAACAACAACAACAACATGTCACACTACTCTGGGACTTCCGAATTCAGACAGACAGAGTTTTGGAGCACAATACTCCTGACCTCACGATAGTGTTACAAAACCAAGTATGGATTATCGATGTTGCAATCCCAGGAGACAGCAGAATTAAAGAGAAACAACTGGAAAAGCTGACACAATACGAGGATTTAAGGATTGAACAGCAAAGACTCTGGCACAAGCCAGTCAAGGTGGTCCCAGTGGTGATCGGCACACTGGGTGCAGTGCCTAAAGACCTTGGCCTGCACTTAAAACACATTCGATGCTGACAAAATTACCATCTGTCAGCTGCAAAAGGCCACCCTACTGGGATCTGCATGCATTATTTGCCGATACATCACACAGTCCTAGACACCTGGGAAGTGTCCGACATGCAATCCAATACAGCAGCCAGTAGAGTGACCTTGTTTGCTGTGGACTCATCTTGTTTATGTTTCAAATAATATTAATATTAATAATAATCATCATCACCATCATCATCATCCAAGGAAGTGTAAAGTAAAACTTGGGTTTTTGAAAAATTGCATTAAAGCCCAAAAAGAGGGCTTTCACTTTGAAAACTAAAGAAGCTCATGTGTGCCAACAGCACAAGAACCAAGACAAGGATTTTTATTTTTTTTGCGGGTGCAGATTAGTTGTATTGAGGGAACAATAAAAAAAATGCAAGATGAAGACTGCTTCAGTTGAATCCTCTGTGTCTATTTAGAAATAACTCCAATTTTTGGGACCAAATGAACAGCAACCTTAGTTCTGCATGCCAAGGGGACTTGGACTTTTGTTGGCCTCAAGCAACTCCCATACTGTATGACAAACGCTTCTGAAACTGAAGGGACTTGGAGAAGCAGCTGTTCAAAGAAATGTAAAAAGGCCACACACACACACACAAAAGCCCACACTGTAACTGCATCTTGGGCCTCTAGAAATAACTCTTTATGCCAGCCACTGTGTAATACACACTGCAGACTTCATGCATCTATCATTTTGCAAAAATTAAAGACACAGTGTGATTCTTAAAAGCTATTTCACAAGTTAAATACTCAAGAGGGGAGCAATTTATTCACCTGCTATCATTGTGACCCTCCAAAAATAGTAACTTTTTTAGGTTGAATTGAAAAAAAAATTGCAACCATAACACAGCCCATCAACAACAAAAGTATCTTGGTATCTTGGTTTTTAGGCCTGTACCTGGGGTTATTTGGGGCTGCTGATTCAGAAAATTACACTGGGCAGACTGCATCAGCACAGGTTTCTTAGATATGGTTATCATGTGATTTTATGGGCAAGCAGATGGCGACTGGTATATGGTATATATGTCATATCTCAAAACCTAGAGCTGATAGGGGGGAACTGGTGTCATTATTGAAATCAGCAGGTCAAATATACCCAGAGACAGGGCTAACATTTGATGCACCAAAATGTGTGTTGGCCAGTGTAATCAATCCTTCGGCTGAAAAATAGTTCAAAGGGTTCTTGTATTATATTCTTTTGAAGTTTGATGATTTTTTAAAAATGGAACCACAAAAGTTCTTTATCTTGGCAGAATTTGCAAGACATGGTTTTCTTCTCTGAGGAAACCTATCGGCCAAATTTCATAGGAACGATGCCACACATTTCTATGCAAGTGCAGACTTTAGCTATCAAAAAAACCCTGTTCTGAAATGGCAGACGGCATAGGAGTAGCTCTAAGGAAAACATTTGCAACATTGCAAAGGGATACGTGATTTTTTAATATATTCTCCCATTCATGCAACGGTTTTTCACTTCACTTTCCTCCCAATATTTTTTGGATGGGCAGAATCAGTGCCTACTTTCTATAGTACTCCATGAACATGAACACAAATACAAACACATACTCAAAGAGTGTAATTCATATAAATAATTTTTGAACCTGGGGAAGGCAGGTCAAATTTACAATTTAAGTACTAAACAATGCTGAAATTGCTGAAAATATTTGAAAAATGAAAAGATTTTCAACAAGAACTTGAAAGCCTACTTTACAAGACTCAAATGTTTCTTACTCACTACTAACTTGACTAAGATCTTAGAAAACCTTTTGTGGGTTGGTGGAGGGCAACAATTCTCAGAATCCCTCAGCCAACCAGGCCAATGATTAGTCTAAGCAGTGCAGTGCCATGGACAGGTATTAACAAAACTCTATGTAGGAACAAAAAGAAATTGATTTCTCATGGTTGTTGTATGCCTTCAAGTTGACTCCAACATATAGGAACTTTTCCGAAAGATTTATTGACAAGCTGGAAGGTGTCCAGAGGAGGGCGACTAAATGATCAAAGGTCAGAAGACCACGTCCAATGAGGAGCATCTTAAAGAACTGGGTATGTTTAGTCTGCAGAAGAGACGGTTGAGAAGAGACATAATAGCCATGTATAAATATGTGAAAGGGTGTCATAAGGAAGACGGAGCAAACTTGTTTTCTGCTGCCCTTGAAACTAGGACTAGGAGCAATGGGTTCAAATTACAGGAAAGGAGATTCCACCTGAACATTAGGAAGAACTTCCTGACTGTACAAGTTGTTCAACAATTGAACTCTCTCTCTGAGTGGTGGAAGCTCCTTCCTCGGAAACTTTCAAACAGAGGCTGGATGGCCATCTGTTAGGGATAATTTGATTGGCTTTTCCTGTATGGCGGGGGTTGGACTGGATGGCCCTCATGGTCTCTTCTAACTCTATGATTCTATGATTCTATTTGGAAGAGGTTTGCCACTGTATTCTCTTTAGACTGAAAGAGTGACCTAGAACTTTAGTCCAGGACTGAAACTACTATACTGTGCTGGTTCTACTTAAATGCTACCTAGATTATGGTCTGGGTACAGAAGCATCTTTTGTCTAGACTTGTGCTTATGTTGAGGAATACAGCATGCAAACTATACATATTCCAGTGAAGATATCACAAACTGATGTTTGTTTATTTATGACATTTATGGGCTGCCCTTCTCACCCCGAAGGAACTCAGAGTGGCTTACAAGATAGACATACATACAATATATTATATTATTAGCACAGTACAATATCAGTATTATATATTAATATATTGTACTATACGATTATATTGTAACATTATTAGTAATATTACATGTAATATAAAATATGTAATTATAATATCATATTATTAGTATTAGTATTATATTGTATTACATTATAATATTATAAATATTATATGTATATACAATATATTATATGACATTACACATTCTGTTCTCTTTGTGTGAAAACTGTTTTTGGCTTTTCATGACCATGAGCTATAAGAGCTATGTAAGCACAGGAACCAAGTCTGTCCTTTTAAAATAAACATGTTCATTCCCCTAAAATGGACCAAGTCCCTCTTCCTTTGAAGGAATGTACATACCCTTTATAAATTATGTAATGTGTGTGGACATCTAAAACATGTCTTTGGGACTGTGTCTTCTCCCACTGCAACAGGCTTGCAACAGGGATGGTTTGCTTGACTCAGATAATTTTCCCTCGCTATCTCATAAGCCAAGCAAGGACACCATGGACTAGGGAAATCACTCCATGCTGAAACCCATTTTTAGATTACAGATGACATGAATGCTGCTTTAGGGTGCAGTTTAAGATTAAAAAGCACTGACTTCTGTCAACCATCATGGACAGATGCTTGACTGATAGGGAAGTTTTCTTTGTGTGTGTGGCTATCCCTCGGTTACACAAATCTTTGCCCTGGGAGGCCAAGTTGTCCCTTTTTTTTTTTGCAATGTTTTGCTGTACAGTACAAGCATGTCTGATTTGTGAGACATTTACTTTATTGGATAAGTGAAGTTTTGTCTGATGCCTGTTTTATCTAATGCAGCTAAGGGGTGCATAAGCACTGTAAGTTCAAGATGTCTGTATCAGTCTAGACGGGAGAAATAAGAGAGTTGAGTCAAAGGTTTGGATTTTAATTAATACTTTTATCAGTGCTGAAATCATTTCCTGGCTCTTTCTGGCAGTTCTTCACAAATATGTTCTCCTGTTGAAGATACACTGTCCTGAATAAATTTATTTTGTCCTCTTGTCTCATGTGAAAAGGCAAGGAAAACAGTTCCCTTACTCTAAATCAGCTTTATTTGTTCTCAGTGATGGCATCAATTAGAATAATGGTGGCATCCCTTCCAATAGATGATCCCTGATTAGCTGCGATCACTTTCTTAACCAGGGAAAACATGGTGCAGTAGTAACAGCAATTCATATCTCAGTCCCACCTCCATCTCAAGAATGGTTGGTGGGAATGAGAATGGCGGCTGTTTTGTAACTCTGGAACTCCCTGCCCAGGGAATCCAGAATTACCTTCTGGAGGCAGGCTAAGCCTTTTTATTCAGACAGGTTTTTAAAGATGAAGGTTTTTAAGATTAATTGAGGGGGTGCTGTGGTTTTTAATGTTGAATTAGTTGTAATGGTTTTAACTGGGATTTTAATATATTTAATTTATATTTATGTTTATATTTAATACTGTTTTAATGATGATACTTTTATGTTAAGCTGCTTCAAGTCCAATATGGGGAAGATAAAGCAGGGTATAAATAAATACAATAATAAATAATAGCTGCGGTTTTCTAGGAGGGTCTGAATAGTTTTGTAAAATCATAGTCCCGTGTGATATGGTAGACTTTATGCAGAATTTTCCTATGTTGCACCGTGTCATAGGCTGCCATAAAGTCCACAATTTCTCCTGCTTTCAAAATTATTCTTGTCATCCAAATGCTTGAGTCCTCTTCACTATTCCTGCTAGCAACACTCTTGATTCTCTCCCTTGGGCTTGTTAATAAGATACAGAAGTATCTTTTGTCCATGGGATAGAAGTGTCTCTCAATCACAATTCAACAGCCATTCAGAGGACGATCTTGATTGTCTTACAGTTTTAAATAGATAACAAAAGTACATATTTGTATAGTATTCTCAAGCATTCAACTATTTCTATAGATTTCATATGTATTATTTTATTATAATTCTTACAACACTTCTGAAAATTATATTATCCATATTATAAACTGGGAAATGAAGAGTGACGTAACTAGAATTCATGGTAGAGGTGTGATTAAAATGAAAGTTTGACTGGGACCTCAATAGGTGAAGAAGTGTGCATGTATGTGTCTTTTTGACTTATGGTGATCCCATCAATTTCACTGCGTTTTCTTAGGCAAAGAGTACTCAGAGGTGGTTTTGCCACTTCCTTCCTCTGAAACATAGCCTACCGTCTCTCCACTTAGGACTTCATCAGACAGGGGTTTTTCCCTGTCCTAGCGTGCTGCTGGGATGGAGTCCGCAGGAGCCCATCATATGACACAGGGCTACTTCCAGCAGGACTTCGTTGGGCTCTGTCCTGGCACTATGCAGGCAGCGTGCTAAGAGGGAGCTCTGAGGATATGGGTGATTACTTGTATTCTCATTGAAGAAGTCGGGGACAGCCGGGAAATGTCATAGAATCATATATTCATAGAGTTGGAAGAGACCTTGTGGGCCATCCAGTCCAACCCCCTGCCAAAAAGCAGGACAATCATGTTCAAAGTACCCCCAACAGATGGCCATCCAGCCTCTGCTTAAAAGCCTCCATAGAAGGAACCTACACCACACTTCGGGGTAGAGAGTTCCACTGTTGAACAGCTCTCACTGTTAAGAATTTATTCCTTAATGTTCAAGTGGAATCTCCTTTCTTGTAGTTTGAAGCCATTGCTCCGTGTTATAGTCTCCAGGGCAGCAGAAAAGAAGTTTGCTCCCTCCTACCTATGACTTCCCCTCACATATTTATGCATGGCTATCATGCCTCCTCTCAGTTTTCTTTTCTGCAGGCTAAACATGTCCAGCTCTTTAAGTCACTCCTCATAGGGCTCGTTCTCCAGACCCTTGATCATTTTAGTCACCCTCCTCTGAACACATTCCAGCTTGTCAATATCTCTCTTCAACTGTGGTGAGAGATATTGACAAGCTGGAATGTGTTGTGGGATGGCATCCCATGACCAACCATGGTAAGGAGAGGAAGTTGTCCCTTGGCTTCTGGACCTCCATCTGATGAGGTCCTTAAATGCAAACTAGGGCTGACTCTGCTTAGCCTCCAAGATCAGAGGGGATCTGATGGCAACCTCTCCCCATATACTCTTGCTGGACAAAGGAGACTTTCTGGGACCCCCCCCCCCCCCCGCTCTTCACACCAGTGAGATCAATATATTGTGTGAAGACAGCCTTCTCTATGGTGACACCTCAATGCCTCCCATTTCAAGGGGCACCAGTGCTGGTTTCAATATGGATTTTTATTAAAGCATGTGGGGTTTGCCAAATCTGTATACATCGTAAACTGTGTTAAAGTGACAAACTACTTGTTGTATTTTTTGACTAAACTGTTTCTTTTTCAGATTTAAATTGTTTTGAACCTATGTTACGTTTATTCCTTCCTTGGGTATTGATAAAGGGTGGGATGTGGAATATTCTTATAAATGAACGTCAGACTTCCTGATTCATAGCTCAAACTCTTAGGCTGCAATCCTATGTACACTTGTTTGGGACAAAGTCTCATTGAAATCTTTAGTAAGACTTTCTTCATCTACGATTATAGCTCTATGGTTCCATTTCAACTGCCTGGCTACCTGGTGTTTGAGGAAAATAGAATATGAGTGGGTAAATTTTTTAAAAAAAGAAAACAACAAACAAATAAAATACCATAGTTTGATTGCTCCTATTTATCCAGAGAATACTCCTCCTCAAAATGCCAGTCCCAAATCTCTATGGGATGAAATCATGGGAATTGAGGGGAAAATCACAGCATTATGTTTTGTACAGTGAAAGACCCCTAAAGGAACTGCTAATGGTTGCACTGTTAACACCTATACCTGCTCTTAACTCTCATAAGATGTGGAATATGTGGTTCTAATCTTGTATGACTTTTAAAAAAAACTTTGCTTGATAAAAAAAAAACCATTGGTTTCAAAAGCTAGTACCAAGATTGTTGTGCATTTGTGATAATCTAATAATCTAAGGCAGGGGGCCTCAAACTAAGGCCCGGAGACCGGATATGGCCCTCCAAGGTCATTTACCCGGCACTCGCTCAGGGTCAACCTAAGTCTGAAATGACTTGAAAGCACACAACAACAACAACAACAACAATCTTATCTCATCAGCCAAAAGCAGGCCCACACTTCCCACTGAAATACTAATAAGTTTTTTATTTGTTAAAATTGTTCTTCATTTTAATTATTGTATTGTTTTAAAGATATGAGCAGTGTGCATAGGAATTCATTCATGTTTTTTTTTTCAAATTATAATCCAGCCCTAACAGTTTGAAGACTGTGACCTGGCCCTCTGTTTAAAAAGTTTATGGACCCCTGGTCTACATTCTGGCCACTTTTACAGCAGCTTACCGACATTGGTTGATGAGTGCAGTTTTCTTGAGTTTTTGTTGGTGTTTTATATGCGTATTGTATTTTATACTGTGTTTATTTTATATTCCGTTTTTAGGCACCTTGTGCCGTGTGTAAGATGCCCTGATGGCAGCGGGATATAAGAATAAAGTTGTTGCTATTATTATTATTATTATTATTATTATTATTATTACTATTATTATTTATTCCTTATCCACATGTCCAAGGTAACAACCTCTTCCCTTGTTTTTACAAAGAGAACAAGATGCTCCTGAATTTTTCCTTTTTTTCTTTATATTTCTACTGCAGGTTCGATTTAAACAACTACTCAAATGGAAAATGGTGCTAATAATGATGCCATTTATTTGCAACACTTGAAGCGGTCTCTTGGTGGTCTGCTTTACTTCTAGATGGAAAAAATCCAGTATGCAGTCACCTACTGTGAATTTATGGTGCATTTGTGGACATGCAAAAGAAAGATAGTAGTTTGATGCCCATTTATCTGAGCAAGCAGAAGTAGAATCTAACTGCAATGTACTAAAAAAAATGATCAGGACACAAAACACTGAAAAATGGGCATTCATATAGTGGTTATATATTTGGGGTGTTCCCGTCTGTGTGGTTTGTTATATTCCCTCAAATCCATATGGATTTATAACCCTATCCTAGAGTCATTTGTCCAAGGACATCCAGTGGGTTCCCAAGACTGGGCAGGGATCCAAACCCCAGTTTCCTAGAGTCCTGGGCCGATACTCTAATCACATCACCATGCTGGTTCTCAATCTGCATATTTTCTGCAATATATGTAAGTATGTGGAGAAAAAGATGTGTTCCATTTTTATAGAACATCTGTTAAAGCAATAGGTAGGGCATATATAATGAAGGTTTCCTTGGAAGCTGATATGTCTATTGCTATTATTAGCTCTATACTGAATGTGGCTGTACAAGAATCACTTACACCTGTTGCCTCTGACCCTGGTAGAGACAGAGGTCATACTCTTAATTCTTCACTGCTAATTGATAATATTATGCAATTTCTGAAAAAGTTATTCATTACATCTTCAAGATTGCATCAACATGCTTTTACAGTCTGGGCAAAATCAACACCCTTTGCTACCTGTGGCAAATGGTGACACATGAGCATTTTTTTGCCACTTTCAGGAGGAAATCTCTAAGTGTAATGCTTCCGTTTGCTGGCAGTAAAAATGTGAATACTTTGACAATAATTTGTTGGTTTTTAATGACATTGCAAAGCTGCTGCCTAAGACAACCCCCAATATCTACACAATGGCAGGGGCAGGATTAGCTTTGCACATTGTTTCCAACTTTTATTTATTTTGGAGGAATTTATGTAGGCACATGGAAAAGGAAAAATGGAAAAAAAAGGAGCAAGGCCACGTTTTCCACTAAAACTCTCCCAAATATTTTTGGTTTACTTCTTTAAAAGCCTTGTCTAAACATGAAACCTTTTATCTCCTTACATATTTTTTTGGTTGCAGAGCACAACACATTTGAATTGGTTTCAAACTACAGGAAAGGAGTTTCCACCTGAACATTAGGAAGACCTTCCTGTGAGAACTGTTCAGCAGTGGAACTCTTTGCCCTGGACAATGGTGGAGGCTCCTTCTTTGCAGGCTTTTAAACAGAGGCTGGATGGCCATCTGTCGGGGGTGCTTTGAATGCAATTTTCTTGCTTCTTGGCAGAACAGGGTTGGACTGGATGGTCCGTGAGGTCTCTTCCAACTCTATTATTCTGTGATTCCTCTAACAGGAATTCTCTCCTTTCTTTATGGTGATGGGGGAAGGGGAGGGGGTCACAGCATGTTTATGTTTGGTGCTAGTTCTACTAGAAGCGAGACCTGCATCAAAATGTTGGCATGTTCCTTTGCGTGCACCCAGTGTTAATAAGTCTGCCCATCCCCATTGTGGTATCTTACTACACTGACTCTATGGATTGGTTGTCAGAAATTCAGCTGACGACACCCTCTTATATTTCTTCTTGTTAACAGAATTAGTAAAGGTCCTCAGATGCTAAAGTGTTGTCAGAAACGTGTTTGACTATTTCAAACGAACTGAAGCCGAATTCCAACAAGATGAGAGCCCTGTGTGATTCCGAACTAGATCGCACTGCCTCTGGAAGAACTATTGTGTAGGAGGTTGTGTGTAAAGGGGATTATTTGTGTGAGTCTCCTTGTGGAGAGAAAAAGCAGGGTATAAACAAATAGCCAGTGTTGCCAACTGGGGTGTCTTTGATGAGTCCCAGCCATGAACAATCCTGGTAGGGGACAATCTGGCCATAGTGGCTAATACTGCATAATCTCCCAAGCGGTTTACTGAAATGTATGGTAGATGGGGCTACTCTCAAATGCAATGAGGAAGCTTATTTCAGAATACAGGAGCCAAAAATGTAACTGGTGTTTGCCAGACAGAATCAAATTACAGATTCTAAATGAGCTATACTGTCTATTAACTTCTGAGCAAACTCAGATTCCCTGTAGAGCCCCCCCCCCCCCTCTATGTATATACATATTACCTTGCTCATGACATAAAATTCCCAGAATAAAGTTTTCACCAAATACCTTGCCTATAGAGTGATTTCCAGCTGCGGAGCCGTAACTATATAAAAGCCACCTGATTGAAATGGAAGTAGTAGTAAAACTACAATTACTTGGGTATCAGCTGGAAACCTGCCTGTTAGCCCATGCATTTTAATGAATTGTTTCCTTGCTTTCACATTTTGTGATTTATTGTTGTTGCTTTAATTATAGCTGTACACACCCTGTGGTTACAGACAAAGAGTAGTTTGAAATGTGTTAAATAAATAAACCATACCAATTCTATACATGCCAATTGAAAAGTATTATAGTTTTGGAAAGGAATCTGAAAATATGGAGTGAGTGATACATATTTTATTTTATAGTTTAACCAATATTTGTTTAAATATAGTTGCTAGATCAGGCTTGGGAAAACTTCAGCTAAAGCGGCTGAGGGGGAAAAGGAAGGGGCCTAAAAATGTTAGGAATTGTGGGGGTTGAAGTCCAAAACACCTGAAAGGTCAAAGTTTGACCATGCCTACACCAGATGTAACAAGGAAGACTGCTGACTACTTCTACCTTTCCATTGCATTAAACATTCATAGACAGCATACACTTATGCTGCAAAATGACTAAATGAAACTAATAAGCCTTCATGGCCTCAGAAATACTACTTTCATGTAATTATAGTAAAGGTAAAGGTTTCTTCTTTATATTAAGTCTAGTTGTGTCTGATTCTGGGGGGTGGTGTTTATCACAATTTCTAAGCCGAAGAGCCAGTGTTATCCGTAGTCACCTTGAAGGTCATTTGACCAACATGACTGCATGGAGCACCATTACGTTCCCGCTGAAGTGGTACCTATTGCTCTACTCACATCTGCATGTTTTCAAAATGTTAGGTTGGCAGAAGCTGGGTCTAACAGCAGAAGCTCCCCTTGCTCCCAGGATTCAAACTGCTGACCATCTGGTCAGCAAGTTCAGTAACGCAGCGGTTTAACTCACTGCGCCATCAGGGGCTCTTGTGTAATTATATCTGTTGTCAAAACAGTACACTTAGTGTTTATTATGAAGAACAATTAAAGTTCTGTTTTGACACAGCACAATTCTTTTTTTCTATTATTTCATAAATTTGAAAAGTAAAATTCCAGTGGAGTAAGTTCTTCATTGGGCATTTGGATAAAAATTAGCATCCAATAGTTAATTTACATGGCACAAGAATCAGGTGGTTCCAAATTAAGTTTAGAATGAATAACTTTACTCATTGAGTTCAAATGAAACTAAACTCAGCTGCATTTAAGACCCAACTAATTTATTGTGTTTTACAGCTCTGGCTACAGTGACAATTTGTGCAACATATGCTGAATATCACTTTAATGTTTAAGTGTGTGTTGAGGCTTTGTTGTATTTGATAAGCAGAGTGCATGGTAAATATCAAAGCATGCACATGAGGGCTGAATGAAAAGTAATGTCTCCACCTTCGTTCCTTGGGTTTGGATAGGAATATTTTAATAAATCAAATGCAGAAATAATCCTTAGAATGTGCTCTTTAACTACTACCATTCGTTTTTCCACATAAACTCCAGACAATTGGATACATTTCTGCCAACAATGAACAAGTTGTCTGAAGCTGTCATGGAAGAAATGGACACTGTTTCCACAACCCATCGTGCACAGATCTTCCACTAGCCAAGCAAAGCAATAATGTGACCCACATGTTCTTGTGAAATGCCGATTAAGATTGAAATTTCTCTGAGTGATACGACGATCATCCTGAATCAATCTGTCTATCTTTTGCTTGAGAAACTCGGTGGTTGCTCTCACAGGACGTCCAACTCTTTGTTTAACACGCAAGTCAGATGTTCCCACCTCAACATCTTTAAACTTACTCACTCAACGATGCACAGTACTCACATCAACACAATCACCATAAATAGCTTGCATTCTCTGATGAATCTCCTTTGGGGTGACACCTTCTGCTGCCAAGAATTCATTGACTGCACGTTGCTTAAGTCGCATTGACCGACCGTCTGCTCAGAGTTCCATACTGCACACTTTAACAACACAACCATTCAATGCTAAGGCTTTCCGCCAAAATGAAACTGTAGAGGAGAGTCTACTGAACAAGCCAGTACCTGCCGCATACCAGTACTGCCATCTGTTGAGGAGTTACGAAGGTGGAGGCATTACTTTTCATTCAGCGCTCGTGCGTGTGTTTGTGTGTGTGTAATGTGTGTGTGTTTTGTTTATAGACCCAACTACCTGATGGAGACTCCTGAGAGTTGAAACTGGTTGAATGCTGGAGTCCACTCTTGTGTAATAAAGAAAATAAGACATTTACTGTGCAAGGATTTGGAGTCTACTCGTCTATAGTAAAGACATAAGTACTATATATCCACACATGTGAAGAGGAATTTTCTTATCTTTTGTGAAAAGAACAAATTATTTCTGTTTAATGTGAATGTATCAATCCTATGTTTTACTGACATTTGTATTTGTACGTATGTATAGATTGGATTTCTTTGTGTTTAGATACTTTTGCATCACTGCAATTAGTGGATACTGGTCCTTCTAGTTCCAGGGGAACCTATTTTCCTTTTAAATATCAAAGCATGTCAGTGATAAGTTGCCATTATTGTATTTGAAAAAGAAGGAACAAATGCATTAAAGAGGATTTTAAGGGCTCATAAGATTGAAATTGTGGTGAATTGAACATGCAGAAGAACCATTGCTTTAGGCTGCAGTCCTGACATTACCGAGACTGGAGAAGCTGACAAGAATGGAAAGCTGAGTGAAAAGTCATTATATGTGCATCTACATGCCTCCCTCTGCACAAAGGTAGCAAGAAGAGCTGGACAAAAAGGGATGCTGGCTCTGCACCAAAATAACTGATGGAAACTGGAGGTGAAGCACAGGAGGCTGAAGCAACAGTAAGTAAAAAGGGGAAATGGAATTGATGGAAGTAGAGTGATAGAAAAATCAATACAAGCCTGGAAGGACTGCTTTCCCTTTGTAACAATGATTCCACACCTTCGCACATTTTTACTACCTGTGATTAACAATCTAAAGAAAAACTACACTATACACCCAAAGAGGCAGCATAAATATTAGAATTAATTTGCTTTAAAATTCCAGCTATTTTCACAGGACCTAATTTAAGGAGCAACGTGTGTAAGTATAGTAGTGTTGCTCATCCAACATAAATGGGCTGGCAGAACGTTGGATAAGTGAAAACATTGGATAATAAAGAGGGATTAAGGAAAAGCCTATTAAACATCAAATTACGTTGTGATTTTACAAATTAAGCACCAAAACATCATGTTTTCCAACAAATCGACAGAAAAAGCAGTTCAATACACGGTCATGTTATGTAGTAATTACTGTATTTACAAATTTGGCACCAAAACATCGCAATGTATTGAAACAGCTGTGGATCCGGGCGGGAGGCAGACTGCATTGGATAATACGTTGGATGAGTGAAGGCTGGATAAGCCAGACTCTACTGTATTTTCATTTTAAAGTCTTGCTGCAATGTAGAATTCTGAATGAATACTGAAGTACAACTGTAGTGCAACAAAATGCAAGTCAGTCTTCAAAAGGAAAATTTCTGCATACATTTTTTAATGATAGCAGTGATGTTTCTATTACAATAACGTATATACATTATTTGTTATACAGAGGAAGAAAAAATTAAATAAGCAATTGAAATAAATGAATAAATTAAACAAACTGAAGGAGCCTCCTCAATTAGGCAATAACTCAAAAATCGATGCCAAAATTTTGTAGAGAAAAAAAATCCAATTTACTTTAATAGGCAAGCATTTACATCACTATAAATCTCTGCTGGACTATAATGTATTTTCTGAACCGTGGCCTTGAGTGCAGAGTGTCTGGGGAAGCATCGCTAAGGACTATTCTGTCCAAAATATTCCCACTGTTAGAAGTACGGGAGGGCGTTTTTGCTGATCTTCCTCGGTCTCTGCAGTCTCTAGTACTAACTCCTACTCTGTGTCAGAAAGCTTCTACCCCCCACAATTATCTGGAGCAGATTTTCAAGGGACACAGGAGACTATAAGGACAGGGGAGAGGATTAGAAAGATTTCCTCCTTATCAGTCAGACCAGCAGAAAAACTTCACTGGATCAAAAGCCTCTTACTGACAGAAGAAATCTTTCATCTGTTGGATAGTTTCACTGGATCCAACCCACCGAATATTGAGATAGTCTAACAAAAGGTATGACAAAAGTTTATGATACTGAAATGTATTTAGCAGACACCTTCCAGTCACTGATGAGAAGCAATTTCAGAAGGTCATTCCAAATTGTCAAGAAGCCATCTCCCATCTGTGCACTAATTTCGCAGCTTTTAAATGATCGTAAGCAACAGTCTCCACTGTTTTCAACCAGTGGGATACTTTTCTTGCAAAAATGACAATTAATAATTGAAAAGACGGTTTAAATCTGAATCGATTTATTAATTTGGCTGGCAGTCCAGCAAAATTCTGTGAAGTTTCATAATAAAAGAGTGCAATATAATCATGATAAATGAGTTAAACATTTAAGGTGGCACGTCGTTTCCTCTGTATATGATTATTTTACATATTTTATCTATTTTCAGAAAAACTAATAAGACTTTTTGGTTATTTTTGCATTATCAGGACAAGAACAGTTTCAATTTTCAAAATTCAATGGGCAGGAAATACAATGTAACAAAAACCTTTAGCATGTAACACCCATGAAATCTTTGTTATCGGCAACACATTATATGGAATTATTTGACTACAATCCAACTGTAACACATTTAAAATTTAACATAGCTTGACTAAAAATACTTGCATACTATTGTGCATGCTGCCCATTTGTTTCACTAACTGTAGTCTTTATATCAGCTGTGGGCAAACTTGGGCCCTCCAGGTGTTTTGAACTTCAACTCCCATGACTCCTAACAGCCTAAAAAAAACCCTTCTTTCCCCCCTCAGACGCTTAGATATATAACTAGATCTTGGCTTCAGGAAATTAGAAACTAGGTGCAGTATTGCAGTCATTAATTTCGTACACTACATCAACCATGTTTCTCTTCTGTGTAATTATGGTAAACCTGGGTTATGGTAAAAAGGGAAACCCTTATTCTTGGATGTAATGAGAGATCTCAAACTACACTTGCAGCATACTTGTTTTTCACTTTACTAGGCAAGGAATTTTCACATGTACAGTATACTTAAACAGAAAGGAGGAAGGCAGAAAGAAAGAAAGAAAGAAAGAAAGAAAGAAAGAAAGAAAGAATGTGTATGTTCGGAAGCAGGGAGGACACATGGTCCTTAAACCTGATCTAGAGCCATAAATTCTGCTGTGGGTTCTTTGTCTTCAGACTAAAAACAATGATGTGGGCAGAAAGGAAGAAAGCCAGGATTTGTACTTCTTTCTTCAATATATCTTCTTATTTAACAAGATAACAAGGCAATCCATTCCAGACTTGTATTTAACGTTATGGTGTAACACATCCATCACAGAAAACAGAAGTATTTGTGTTAGTGAACAACAGTATCAAAATATCTAAATCCCTAAATAGTACCAAAAATATTGTCTTGACCTTCTTGACAACACAACTTTCATATAAAAGATAAAGCGCCTTTAAAAATCTAATTCTCTCCATGGATAATAAAGAATAACAAAGGAGCTGCCTATAAAATGCAACTGAATTAAAACATAATCCATTATAGATTACAAGAGTGTTTTTCTGCATGCTAAATCACAACTTGCTGCTAAATGTTAACTATAACGAAACTAGGAAAAAACCTATTTAGATGATAGCAAGGAAATACCAGAGTTATCCAGAAAGTAAGGTTACAAGATTTTTTAAAAAATAATACAAGTATGAATATATTTTAATAAAACCTACATGAATTGTAGCATAGGTGTTACATTATTTTTTCCACATAATCACCATTCAATTCAATACATTTTGTCATACTTGGGACAGGTTTTTGATGCTTGTGTCATAGAAGTTTTCCTCCGCCTTTTTCAGCCAGTTCATCACTTAGATTTTCACCTCCTCCTCGTCAGAAAAGTGTTTTCCACCAAGGTGTTCCTTCAATTTAGTGAACAGATGATAGTCACTGGATGTGAAATCGGGGCTGTGAGAGGGGTGGCTTAAAACATCCCAACCAAATGAAGTCAACAACTCTTGTATTGCATGAGTGGTGTGCAGACGTGCATTGTCATGAACGAGACAGACTCCCACCGTCAGCATCCCACAATGTTTGTTTAGGATGACTTTGGGAAGTTTCTTCATGGTCGCACAATATATTCTGTACCCATATTGTCACATGCTGTCTTGACATTACGTCCGCTCCATAAACTGAAATGATTTTGCGATGAATCTCAGCAGTGTTCATGCCCTTAGCATTTAGGTAGCGTATTACAGCACGAACTTTGCACTTGGAAGGAAACGGAATGAGGACGCTCATCTCTAACCTTCACCACAATGCCAGTTGAAGAGCTACTGATGATTATCATTCTTTGTTCACTTCCGCTGGCTTCCCGCTACAAGGCAGTAATATCAACTTCCCCCGAGAAAATTCCCCACGAGAGTTATGTGCCTTGTAACCTTACTTTCCAGATAACCCTTGTAAATCTACTTTTCTTTCAATAGAAAACTCAATACTGGTAGGCCAGTTCAAGACTATATATATTGGAGCAGAAAAAAATGGTAAAAAATGCTATGCAGGTTTGAAAATTAAGTGTTCCTTTACTGCTAATATAGAAATTCACAAATGTAAGCAGGAGTAAAATGGCTCATTTTCAGAAATATGCAAAATATCTGCTCTTAATCTGAGTGACAAGTCATCCACTTATATCATCAAAAAGCACACAATTTACAGTACTAAAATAGGTTATTTTGTAATAGACAAGAACAGAATTTATGAACCTATCAAACTCATTGCAGTAGCCCTATCTATACACACAATTCAACAAAGACTCATACATTTCAGATGAGCAGCCACAATTGCTAGAGTCGTTGATATGTTTAAGAAAAAAATGAGTGATTTTCACTTGAATTATCGTCAAGATTTCTTTATCAAGCATGTAGGTTGCATACATAGCTCTCACTATGTGATTGGCATATAATTTCCATCATATGTCAAGCATCTCTTTAAAAAGGGAGTGGGAAAAGGAACACTGAATCCTGATTCCCTTCTCTCGTTTCAAAGAGGTTGATATTAGTTAAACTGGCAGACAGATAATCTTCCAGGCGACTTGCAATTAAAACATACTCTCATGTTTCAGGATCTTGCTACAGAAATCCTGATGTTTTTTTTATAATTGAAACTAGTTCCCCATTTTGGAACGACAGTAGCATATGGCAATTCAACTTTGCTTCAGTTGAATGTGCTTTAGTGCAACATTATAAAACATTTTAAAATACATTTGAAAAGTTCAGCCCTTCTATACATAATATTGTATATACTGAGCAGCCTGCATTTTTTTTAACCAAAGGCTACTTCTAGCTTATTTTCAAGACTTCAAAACTGTAATTGGCCTCTTGCCTTCCATTGTTCCATCACTTAAAGGCTAAGATGGATGCTATTCCTACATGTCAACAACTCAATACTTCAAGTACAGATTGTAACCTACTCTAAACTACAATACCCACGGACAACAGGGCATTATCAGACAGTCCACCAAGGACTGGGAATGTTCAATGGAGGTGAGGAATCAGAAATTGGGAGAAGAACTCAACCAACTATCTTGGAAAAGGCATAACTGGCTAACACACTAAAAAGGAGAATAACACACTGTAAAATTTTGTTGCTGGTTAAAAATCACCTGAAAGGTAACAGAAAGAAGTCCTTTAAATCTATTATTTGTATTACAAGTCCCCTAGAAAGCACAGCAATAAAACTATGAAATAGTTTCCAAGGACAACACTTTGAAATTCATAAAACAGGCATTCTACATTTCATGAAGTTTTAGAAAATGCTATCACTGAGATACACAGGTGGGACCCGCATGCAAAAGAAACAGCCACACTTGTGGGGCTAAACAGATTTGCTGCAGTCGATGCCACTAGCAAAGAGACCAAAACGGTTGAAACATAACACTAGCAAAAGAGAAAGCAAAGACAGTTCCTTGCATAGCACCTTCAATGCCATACACCTGCCCAAATGCCCCTTTCTTTGTATGCATAGGCCCATACAGGACAGTACATGACTTTTACTTAATAAGGATTTGCGAATGGAAGCTGTACCTATGCGCAAATGGCAATGCATTCTGGGTTGGTTCAGCCCTTGGTTCTGAGTTTTGAGTCACTTCAGGGGTAGTTCTTTCATCATCTGTCCCATTAATGCTCTCAGGCGTAAGAGGAGACTGAATCTCACCTGCAGATTCCTTAAAGAAAACAAGTTATGGTTACAAATTGAATTTTCTACATACCATATTCTCAAACAAATAAAATATTATTTCTCCCACCCTGGACATTCCACAGATATATAAACCCAATTTTCCTAGATTCCAATAGACCTCACAACCTCTGAGGATGCCTGCCATAAATGCGGGTGAAACCTCAGGAGAGAATGATTCTAGAACATGGCCATACAGCCCGGAAAACCTACAACAACCCAGTGATTCCAGCCATGAAAAACCTGCAACAATACCTTCGACAATAAAAAATATAGTTTGATAGCTATTGTGCACTTCATAGGCACTCTGAGGAAAGCGGCAATATACTCCAATACAGCTTCAATTAATAGAAGTTAGAAAATGATTTTTTTCAAGTCAGGAGTGACTTGAGAAACTGCAAGTCGCTTCTGGTGTGAGAGAAGTGGCTGTCTGCAAGAATGTTGCCCAGGAGATGCCTGGATGTTTTACCATCCCATGGGAGGCTTTTCCTATGTCCCTGCATGAGAAGCTGGAGCTGGCAGATGGGAGCTCATTCCACTCTCCAGATTCAAACTGCTGAGCTTTCGGTCAGCAGTCCTGCCGGCACAAGTGTTTAACCCATTGCGCTACTGGGGGCTCTAGAAAATGAAAGGACAACTAGAAATCAATGAAATGCCTTCCTGATATCCCATTTATTCATCCAGTCAGCATACTACTGGGAAAAAGCAAATGTCTTCTCAGTTAGGCTACACATTACAGTGCTCAAACTACATCAGTTTATATTTGTTGCCTTTAATGTATTGAAATAGTTATGTAATAGGCATAAAGTCAAGTAATTATTCCAGAATCAAGTGGAAATGATATTTTATACATCAGCTTAAGAGCAGAAGTATCATATCAGATTTATGAATATCAGAAATCACATGAATATGAGGAACCCACTCACACGGTGTATGTAGTGTGTTTGACTTCAACTCTTACATATCAGGCTGTCACAGTCTATATATATTTAACCAAGGGAGATCAAAAACCTGTCACACTTGAATTAAAAATCTTATTAGCTGGAAAATTCTTTTCCCTCTAGCTGCAGCATATTTAATATACCTTATCACCTACATACACACACCTATATCTGTGCCTGAGAACTCATGCAGTTCATCTGTTTAGGGTACATGAATTCAGCCAAAAGTTACAAGTCAATATTTCTTTTACTAACTGAAATATATTTAGAGATTGGGAATGCAGAGCTCACCTGGCAGAAAAAATATATATATATTTGATGCTGTCAAAGATGACTGTGCTAGTTATCAGTTCCACATGCTATTTAACAATGAATAGACTTAATAGATGAAAATATTTTAGATAAAAGGGAAAGTTCTCTAGTGTTAGCAACTCAAATTGCACATGCACTTCTCTGGGTCCCTACATGACTTCTGTCACTCACTGTCCTTTAAAGCAATGTGATTCAGGCTAGGGCAGCTTGCTTTAATGTAGCATCCAGAGTATTGCCAACACCTCGACTTGCTAAAACTTGGCACAAAGGTACTCTTGTCACAAAGGGGTCACCTGAACCAGACAAGCAGAACAGAAAATGAATGACGTCTGACTTCCAAATAGATCTGAATGAAACGTATGATTCTGTGCTGTTGGGACTGCAACTTCCAGAAGTGCTAGCCAGCAGAGTCAATGCTGAGGGATTGTGGGAATGACAGCACTGCTCACAAGTCTAACTCACATGGATGACTGAATAGACTTCAATATTTAGATGGCTTTAGCTTTAAGTGTGGAATTCCATATGTGGTTTTAGGACTCTTTATCAGTATTGGAGCAGCTATTATATAGTTGTTAGCAGACTGTATATCTTTATAAGTAGTGTTACACTACCATATTGCATTTCCTGTATGCTGATGTCAATGTTGTTTTGTATGATATACTGGCTTACCAGGATTTTGTTGATTTAGCATTTACATCATTGTCACATGTTTGTTTTATATCTTTGTCACATGTTTGTTTGTTTAAGTTGTCATATATTGTTATACTAGCCGTCCCCTACCACACATTACTGTGGCCCAGTCTGTGTATACGTGTTGTCGAAGGCTTTCATGGCTGGAATCACTGGGTTGTTGTAGGTTTTTCGGGCTATGTGGCCACGTTCTAGAGGCATTCTCTCCTGACGTTTCACCTGCATCTATGGCAAGCATCCTCAGAAGTTGTGAGGACCTCACAACCTCTGAGGATGCTTGCCATAGATGCAGGCAAACATCAGGAGAGAATGCCTCTAGAATGTGGCCATATAGCCCGAAAAACCTACAACAATCCAGTGTATATGTGTTTTGTGTGTGTATATAAGTGTGTATATATTTGTGTATATGGATATATATGTGTGTTTTTGTGTATATATGTGGTTTTGTGCATGCATTGTAATGTATTTTTGTTTTATGGCTTTTAAAGTCTCTTCTGCTGTGTTTTTCAATGTTTTTATGAGCAATGGTCACTTGTCACTCGTTGGCCAGATACGTGTATTGTGTCCAAATTTGGTATCAATTCGTCCAGTGGTTTTGGGTTATGTTAATCCCACAAACAAAAAAACCCTACATTTTTATTTATATACATTACATTCTCTATAGCAGGCATGGGCAAACTTGGGCCTTTCTCCAGGTGTTTTGGACTTCAACTCCCACAATTCCTAACAACCTCAGACCCTTTTCTTTTTTCCCTCAGCCGCTTAAGTTTTTTGGGCTATATGGCCATGTTATAGAGGCATTCTTTCCTGATGTTTCACCTGCATCTATGCACCCGAAAAAACCTACAACAACCCATATCCTGCAAGGATAAGGGGGTATAAAAAGCTGACAGATATAAAAAAATATAAAGGATCAATTTCAAGTGGTTATTCAAAATTATATATTACAATGTAAATTGTAATTGTAAAGAATAACAGCAGCGAAGTTATAACGCTTCTGGCAAAATTAACCTGAAATTGCAGCTCTGCAAATTGCAGTATGTATTTAGAAACACATTTTTGTCACCCATTTTGCAATGGCTTTTAGATTTTGCCTGAATATAGACTAATAAAATTGCTGCGATTTTTTTTCCACATATTTTTTTCCAATATTGCATTAAAATAGAAATGACCTCTATTATAATATTTTCACACAGATGAGCAGATTACGACATATGAAAAAGAAGGTGAGATGTAGTACACAATACATATGTAATGTAATGGTGGCTTTCACCCATAATCTTTGGAGAGAAAAAAAGCAATGAAAAATAGGTGGAGACAAGATAACTACAACCCTCTCTCACACACATACAAACCTTATGATAGGACAACTAAAAAAAGTAAAGGTTTCCCCTTGACATTAAGTCTAGTTGTGTCTGACTCTGGGGGGAGGAGGGATTGCTCATCTCCATTTCTAAGCTGTAGATGCCTCCAAGGTCATGTGGCCGGCATGACTTCATGGAGCGCCGTTACCTTCCTGCCAGAGTGGTACCTATTGATCTACTCACATTTTCATGTTTTTGATCTGCTAGGGTGACAGAAGCTGGGGATAACAGCAGGAGCTCACCCCACTCTCCAGATTCGAACTGCCGACCATTCAGTCAGCAAGTTCAGCAGCGGTTTAACCTGCAGCAGTGGTTTAACCTGCTGCATCACTGGGGGGGGGGGCATCTATCTATCTATCTATCTATCTATCTATCTATAACTCGTTTCAGATGTAGGGGGTGCTGGTGGTTCGATTCTAAAGTCAATTCCGATTTTCACAGAAAAAAAATGTTCAAAACTTTTCCAAACTTCTGAGACTTCCAAATCCTTTCTTAATGGTTTGAAAGTGTTATTTCCTGTTTCATTGACTGGTCTTTACTTTGAAAGTAGTTGTTTTACTCCAGAAGTGGGGGGGGGGGGGCAAGGGAGGAAATTCATCCACTCTGGTTTAAAATGCTTCCCAGGCTCGAGACAGAAGTGAGAGGAGAGGAGAGGGGGGAAATTCATCCATTCTGGTTTAAAATGACTTCCCAGGCTTGAGCCAAGGCCAGGGACCAGAAGCGGGGAAACACTGAATCATTTCCAACTCACTTACTGCTTCGTAACAGAAATGGCGGGAAAAGCTTTGAAAGGGCAAAGGAACTTCCGGTTTCATTAAAAATGTGGAAATTGCTTCAAAAATCAAATCTTTCCGAATTTATTCCAAACTACGAAGATTGCGACTGAACCTAACCATGCCTAATATATAGGACAACTATGGGAAAACAGAATGGAAGGTTGAAAACACACATATGAGAATTCTAGAAATTCTAGATTCCACAGACTATGTGAGCCAACCAAATATGCAGGTTCATATTTGGTAGTTCATTCAAAATTTCAAGCTTCTTAAGCCATAAACATGATCTAAGGGAATTGTCAATAATACAAGGAAGAGTCTACTCTTTGAAATACTTGGGTATTTACAAGGATGTAAAGTAGGCATGAACATTCATTCACCTACTTCATTTCCATCTTTAGCTTACAACTTCTGAAATTGACTGGTTCCCTCTTATCATCTTGTTGATTTATAGTTAACTGCAGTGTTTCTCAAGATTCGAGATGAGGGAACCTAGCTATTTTCCCCCAATGTGCTACATTTTGGCATGATTTTTGTGGCCATTGGCTATAAGTGTTTCTCTTTTTCCCCTGAAAACCTATTAGCAACTGGCAGTCAAAGTCTCGGGAACTTGCACTGGTCCATGGATCACCACCTTGAGCAGTACAATGATTTACTGCTTCTTCAGCTGTATATACATGATCGGCTCTACAAAACTACAGATCCTCAAAGCAGTCCCAAACATATAATAAATCATGCCAGACATAGAACTGAAACCATATGTGGACAGCCATGCACCTGACTTCCCACGGGGCATGACCACTTTGACTCATTCAGCAGATGGGTCAAGGTGGTTTTTTAAAAGTTGGTAACATCCACAATGCAATCTGAAGAGAGACCAGAACATACCTGTGAGGGTGTACTTGTTAATTCCATCTTTTCCTGGGATTTCTCTTTAGCTAGCCGTGCTGCTTCTTTGAATTCCTGAAATTTTTCTGCAAACTGAAAGTAAAGACTATGATTATACACTCATTATAAACAGAATTTGTCTGACTAAATAGTCCCCTGTATGACTGATCTTTTGACCACTTGTTCTTGGGTATTCTGGTCATCAATAATGGTTTATAGAAAATATGTAGCAAATTACTGGGATTAATTTTAAAGATTTTACCTTGGAGTGTTCTTAAAAATCAGTCTTCCAGAATGCAGCATGGCAGGTGTGTTCTGGATTTTTTATATACCAGCTAAATTGAGTTACTGTATGAGGACACTGATGAAGTCCAAGCTTTTTCTGAATGGTGGGAATTTTCCCCATTAACAAATTGCTTTGAAGTATTTGGATCACTTAAATGCTGGGTGGGGTTTTTGTTTCTGTTTTTTGGAACCACAGTCAAACCGGGTTCTACTGGAGTATGAAAGAAATTGTTGTTATGGAACTGGTTAATTACTTGCACTTAATAATACCATATTATTCTTCAACTTTCCAATATTAATCCCACTTTTTTTTTAAAAAAAAATATCTTGTTCATTTTTTTTGGCTGGCAAAAATCCGGTGCCGGCTGTATAACCGACCAATGGGGCAAAGGTCTGCAGTGATAGGCAGTGCAACTGCAGTACAAACAATCACATCAACCTATTAAAACCATAAAGGTTTTTTGTTTTTTTAGGAATGCTCAAACAAAACCATGTGGAATTTGTGAAATAAATGCTAGGAAAAAGAACAAGACCTTGTTCATTTTTTTTATTTTGGGGGAGAATATCTTTTTTCCCTCCCATAATCTGGCTCAATCCATTTTAAATGCATCTTTACTTATCTACTGCTTGGATTGAATCCAAACATTTCCTTTCTCTGCCACCTTCTCATGGAGCAAAGGAGCCTCTGAACAAAACTGTTACACATGTAGGGGAAAGCTTCACAAGATGAAATGGTGCATTGTTACCATTGGTCTTCAGTCCTCAGATAGGTTTATTCATATGTTCACTAACTGAAGGACGAGCGTGTGCATTTCCAGCTTGTTTATATGATTGCTGGAGCAGAAGAACTGTAATACTCAAAGCAATTTGTAGCTAGAATTTGCCCTGAAGCACTGTTGGGGGAATGACCCCGACACACACAGAATGCTATTAGAAACCCACAGTGCTGTTTTAGATTTGAAGAACTATAACCCAGTGAAAGAAAAAATACTTTGCATACAGAATGTTCCAGGTTCAAGGCCTGGAATTCCTAATTTAGAGGGAGCCAGTGCCTGTAGGTTCAGCCATCTCCTAGCCTCCAGACCAGTGGTTCAAAAATGGTGAGTCCCCAGGTATTTTGGCCTACAAATCCCAGCCAGTTTACCAGCTGTTAATAAAATAATTGAGTTGAAAGAAATCTCATGGACCATCCAGTCCAACCCCTTGCCAAGAAGCAGGACAATCACGTTCAAAGCACCCCCAACAGATGGCCATCCAGTCTCTGTTTAAAAGCCTCCAAAAAAGGCGTCTCCAACACACTCCAGTGCAGAGAGTACCACTGCTGAACAGCTCTCACAGTCAGGAAGTTCTTCCTCATGTTCAGTTGCAATCACCTTTCCTGTAGTTTGAAGCCATTGTTCTGCATCCTAGTCTTCAGGACTGCAGAAAACAAGCTTGCCCCCTCCTCCCAATGACTCTCCCCCCCCCCCCCCACATATTTATACATGGTCACCATGTGTCCTCTCAGCCTTCTCTTCTACAAGCTAAACATGCTCAGCTCTTTAAGCCACTCCTCAATAGGGCTTGTTCACCATACTCTTGATCATTTTAGCTGTCCTCTGGACACATTCCAGCTTGTCAACATCTCCCTTCAATTGTGGTGCCCAGAACTGGAGACAGCATTCTAGGTGTGGTCTGACCAAGGCAGAATAGAGGGGATTTCTGGGAGCTGAAGACTAAAACACCTGGGGATCCATAGGTGCTCGAGATGTTTTGCACCACCTAGCTCTTGATCACTTGAGCTATGGGGTGGGAGCAGATTGGGCAACACACACTGCTTCATCGATCTGAAGAGAGCTGCTCTCTGCTGTGCACCATTCCCCCCACCTTTCTTTTCAAAAATCTCACCATACCCCCTTACTTTCTCTATGGGGTGAGGAGCAATTTCACCGCATTGGTGCCCACCAATCCCACACACAAAAAGAACTGGCATAAAGGCAAAGTTCATTTTGCTAATCAAGGAAGCATGCCCTGGATATTGTATTTGATATTAGAGTTAGAAAGTATTATATTAATCCAATGCCATAATGAAGAAAAGATAATCTTCAGGCCCAATGATTTTCTCAATGCCTTAATGACCTAGTCAATACAAAAACCTTGCCATTGACCAATGACATTTATATTGGCCTCAATGCACCACATTGAGGCCATCTCTTTTTCTAGCATTTTATCAGAAACAGCTAAGGCACACAGAAAGAATTACAGCCAGGGGTTGCCCCACAGTTCTGAGATGACCCTGCCTTAAGAGAGCAGGTTTCAGAGGTCTTTAAAGCAGGCATGGGCAAACTCCAGCCCTCCAGGTGTTTTGGACTTCAACTCCCACAATTCCTAACAGTCTCAGGCCCCTTCCTTTTCCTCCTCAACCGCTTAAACAGCTGAATGGGGAAAGGAAAGAGTCTGAGGCTGTTAGGAATTGTGGGAGTTGAAGTCCAAAACACCTGGAGGGCTGAAGTTTACCTATGCATGGACTAGAGGAAGTCCCTATTTAGAATGGCCGCCGCTCTGCTCCATCTCAAGCGTCCAAAGTGGTGGGAGCACAGAGTTCATATAGTAAGCCCTATTAAAAATGGTGGCAGCTACTATGCTCATTCTCAAGCTTCCAAAAGGGCAGCCACATTATTCATTACACATTGCTGCTGAATACCACTTAGGTGGGAAATGAAGGGAGGGAAGGAGAGAGGGCTGCCTTTCTTTCCCTGGTTTGGGCAAGGGAGAGTAATGAGGTGGGAGCACTTCTTGCCTCTGCCTCTTGTCACTACCTTCAAATTGAGTCTCTGATAGAGGCTGGTTGCTTTTCTTCCTCTTCTCCCCTCCTTCCTTTTTTTCCAGGACGCATTCTTCTTCCTCATTTATATTTCTTTCCCTATCTGTATTTAAGGATCAGCAATGCAAATGAATTTATACACACAATCAAATGTAACCTATAAAAAAACAGATCCTTTTCTTTAGCTCTTTCTAAGAATGTTCCTTCTATGCCTTATTATTAAAAGGAGAAGAAAATATTTGTTTATTACATGTGCTTAGGTTTTACCCTCAACTTATCCATGAGTCATGGAAAAATTCATAATGTTGGCCCCCAAGCACACCCTCAACTTATACATGTGGATTACTTATACATGAGTATATACCAGGCATGGGCAAACTTTGGCCCTCGAGGTGTTTTGGACTCCAACTCCCACAGTTCCTAACAGGCTGTTAGGAACTGTGGGAGTTGGAGTCCAAAACACCTCGAGGGCCAAAGTTTGCCCATGCATGGGATATATGGTAATTGAAAAATAACTTTTGGAAATCTGTTGCTTATGTCCAATTATTCCTCTCAAACCCATTTTGTTGCTGTTATGTGCCTTCAAACCAACCTGGCTAATGGGAACCCTAAGGCACAGAGTTTTCCTGGTAACATTTGTTTAGAGGGAGTTTCCCATTTCCTTCCTCTAAAGCTGAGAGAGTATAACTTCCTCTAAATCTGAGAGAGTATAACTTGGCCGTGGTTGCCCAGTGGGTTTCCATGGCTGAGAAAGAATCTGAAACCTGGTTTTCCAGAGTTCTAGTCCAGCACTGAAACCACTGCATCACACTGGCTGTCATATTGCTTTTACTAATTACTTTTGCTTTTACTGATCTGAACTCAAGGAAAACAGTGGTAATCTCAGGTTTTATTTGTATAGTCTCTCCCTTGTAGACAGCATTTATTTATTTACTAAATCTGTATCCCGACTTTCTCCCAAAATAGGATTCTCAAACACAGCACTCCATTTGAAATGCTATCTTGCCCATTTTTGAGTTAGTATGTCAATTACTTAACAATTACAAGCAGTCAAAGAGTTGTGTACTTTTACTTACTTTTGACAGATGATGTTCCGAGGAAAATCCCAAGCCATAAACAGTATTTGCTCTGCTATCTGCCCACTGACCAAACTTCTGTGATGTTTTTGTGAATGTCATGTTGGGAGTGATGGTACTATTTATTATTGCCTGTACAAAAAGAAATTATGAAATGAATTAAATAATTCAGTCAGATTATAAACACGCCTTGGAAACTATCTATCCATTGTAGGATGTGGGTATAAAATTTAGGAAATAAAAGAGTATTGGAAACAGCAAACTTCTCAAGTCTCCACTAGTTGCTTGTTATGTATATAATTGCTTACTGTATTGTACATTTGTGTATTGGTTTGCAGTTTTCTTTAACCTCTTTGTTGTGGGGTGGGGTGCAGACCACTGGGCTTGTTCAGGACTCAGATTCCATTTTAGATCTCAGTGTGTGCCTTTAGAAGACTGCAGGAACAGTACAGTTTAGACTTCAGTGGAGAAGTATGCCTCACACTTCAGTAGAAACAGAGGTATACTTTTAGAAGTTAGTGGAAACAGATTATAGAGACTCTATTAGACTCTCAGACTTATTAGACTCTATTAGACTCTCAGATGCTTTATGCTATGGATTATTAAGATTCTATTAAAGATACCCTGTGTTACCTACATAGAGAAATGACTTCAAATCTACTTGTAACTGGATTGATATGCAAAGTACCTGTATGCTGAATACATGAAGTTTGTGAGTAAACCAACAATGTTACTTTTAAAGAAGTCTACTTATTTTTGGCTCTTAAGAGCATGATTTAAAGACAAATATATTTTAAAGGAGAGTAGATGTTTTTGGGCAACTAAAATGAACACATCTGAAACTCTGCTGTATATATACATGTTGTGCATTAGAATATTTTTGTCCCTAACAGTTCAAAGAGATATTTAGGATATTAGTTTAACAGCTGAGTAACCTAATCGCCTTCCATGAATGGTGGGAAATGCCAGTTTTCCAAAAGGTTATGACTCTAACAGGTCATGCTTTTACCAAGAGGTTATGGCATCATTTTCAAAAAGGTGATGACTTCTAACAAGGTCATCCCTTTCCAAAGATCATAAAATCTCCAAAAGGTTCTAGAGATTTCCATTTTCCAAAAAAAGAGTTAACTACACTATTCAACGAAACATATCCCAGATACCCGAAGAGACGTAATTATCACAACGTGCAGAATCAGCTCCTCTTGCAAATTTAAGTAAGACCTGCAAATTATTAGTGAGATTCCTTATTAATGTTGGAAAATTGTAAGACAGACTGCACCCAACCAAAACTATTACATTATCTTTAAGCGCTATAAGGTTATTACTCTCTGAGTAACAGCCACAAGAAAGAGCAAGACTGCATCTTGCCCCCACTGCATTTGGAAATATGTGTAATGTGTTTATGACTGCCCTTCTCTGATTTAGAAACTTATGTAAATGAGAGTGTAGCAGGCTTACCCATTACAGACACTCAGGAATATTGTATTTCTGTGAAGCAGCTGTCACCTCCTCATGGGAGTAACAACTTCAAAGTAACATGGGCAACAGTGGAGAAAGGTAAAAGGTTTTATGAAAAAAATTGTTTTCCACAATTTGTCACACAAAGAGAGCAAAGAGCTAAGAAGAACATTGGGATGGATTGCATTAACTGTATGGATAGAGAGACTAGTTACAAAAGCAATTTATGTTGAACTTCTGTAACTGCATCTTCCAATACAGTATTAATTTTCACTTTAAATTAGCAGCAGGAAATTCCGCATGTCATCCAAGATGTGGCAGAAGCAAGGGCCTCTTTCACCCTTTCCCAATTTAGATCATTCACTTATATCAAATCTACAGGTAACTCCCAGAGAGCGAGGAAAAGGAATTTCAATATTTCTCTTTCTGCTGGGTTAATAGCATCTTTGGACACTGATGCACAATATAAACCAGGAAAGGGATATGCAGCCTATCAGTTAGCACCATCAAATTTTGAGTGCACCTACAACATACATCGGGCTGGATCTACACTGCCATATACTCCAGTTCAAAGTAGATAATCTGAATTAACCTTGAATATGTTTTAATGCAAAACATATTCAGGCAAAAATTGGTATGATAAGAAACAAAGATGGCAGGGACCTAACAGAAGCTGAAGAGATCAAGAGAAGGTGGCGAGACTATACAGAAGATCTGTATAGGAAGGATAATAATATTGAGGATAGTTATGATGGTGTGGTGAATGAATTAGAACCAGACATCCCGAGGAGTGAGGTTGAATGGGCCTTAAGAAGCATTGCTAACAACAAGGCAGCAGGAGACGACGGGATCCCAGCTGAACTGTTTAAAATCTTAAAAGATGATGCTGTCAAGGTGATGCATGCCATTTGCCAGCAAATATGGAAAACACAAGAATGGCCATCAGACTGGAAAAAATCAACTTATATCCCCATACCAAAAAAGGGAAATGCGAAGGACTGCTCCAACTTCCGTACAGTGGCCCTTATTTCTCATGCCAGTAAGGTAATGCTCAAGATCCTGCAAGGAAGACTCCAGCAATACATGGAGCGAGAGTTGCCAGATGTTCAAGCTGGGTTTAGAAAAGGCAGAGGAACGAGAGACCAGATTGCCAATATCCGCTGGATAATGGAGAAAGGCAGGGAGTTTCAGAAAAACATCTACTTCTGCTTCATTGACTATTCTAAAGCCTTTGACTGTGTGGATCATAATAAATTGTGGCAAGTTATTGGTGGTATGGGGATACCAAGTCACCTTGTCTCTCTCCTGAGGAATCTGTACAAGGACCAAGTAGCAACAGTCAGAACTGACCACGGAACAACAGACTGGTTCAAGATTGGGAAAGGCGTACGGCAAGGCTGCATCCTCTCACCCAACCTTTTTAACTTGTATGCAGAACACATCATGCGATGTGCGGGGCTGGATGAATGCAAAGCTGGGGTGAAAATTGCTGGAAGAAACATTAACAACCTCAGATATGCAGATGACACCACCCTGATGGCCGAAAGCGAGGAGGAGCTGAGGAGCCTTCTAATCAAGGTGAAAGAAGAAAGCGCAAAAGCCGGGTTGCAGCTAAACGTCAAAAAAACCAAGATTATGGCAACAAGAATGATTGACAACTGGAAAATAGAGGGAGAAACCGTGGAGGCTGTGACAGACTTTGTATTTCTAGGTGCAAAGATTACTGCAGATGCAGACTGTGGCCAGGAAATCAGAAGACGCTTACTTCTTGGGAGGAGAGCAATGTCCAGTCTCGATAAAATAGTGAAGAGTAGAGACATCAGACTGGCAACAAAGATCCGCCTAGTCAAAGCCATGGTATTCCCTGTTGTAACCTACGGATGTGAGAGCTGGACCTTAGGGAAGGCTGAGCGAAGGAAGATCGATGCTTTTGAGCTGTGGTGTTGGAGGAAAGTGCTGAGAGTGCCTTGGACTGCGAGAAGATCCAACCAGTCCATCCTCCAGGAAATAAAGCCTGACTGCTCACTGGAGGGAAAGATACTAGAGACAAAGTTGAAGTACTTTGGCCACATCATGAGGAGACAGGAAAGCCTAGAGAAGACAATTATGCTGGGGAAAGTGGAAGGCAAAAGGAAGAGGGGCCGACCAAGGGCAAGATGGATGGATGGCATCCTTGAAGTGACTGGACTGACCTTGAGGGAGCTGGGGGTGGTAACGGCCGACAGGGAGCTCTGGCGTGGGCTGGCCCATGAGGTCACGAAGAGTCGGAGACGACTGAACGAATGAACAACAACATGTTTTAATGCATTTCAACTGTGAATTTTTATATTGTTGTTTAATTCTGTTTTAATGTTTGCATGTTTGTCTATTTTAAATTATGTGGTCATACTTTTAATGTAAGCCGCTTTGAATCTCCTTCAGGAGAAATAAAGTGGGGAATAAATAAACATAAAAACAACAACAATAATAAAAAATTGAGAGCAACACTGACAAGGAAAAAACATGGAGGTGGCACACAAATGGAACTTTGAAAAAGGAGACTGAGGGCCTGATTCTTGCAGCCCAAGAACAAGCCATTAGAACAAATGCCATCAATGTCAGAACTAACAGTCGACTACAGATTCGAAGTGTATACTCTGCAAGGAAGCAGACGAAACAATAGATCACATCCTCAGCTGCTGCAAGAAGATCAAGCAAATGGACTATAAGCAGAGGCATAATACCATTGCTCAGTTGATACACTGGAACTTGTGCCACAAATACCATCTCCCTGTGACAAAAAACTGGTGGGATCACAACCTGAAGAAGTTACAGAACATAAACACCGTACACTACTCTGGGACTTTCAAATTCAGACTGACAGAGTTTTGGAGCACAATACTCCTGACCTCATGACCATGGAAAAAAATGAAGTATGGATCATCAATGTTGCAATCCCAGGTACAGCACAATTTAAGAGAGAAACTGGAAAAGCTGACATGATGAGAGAATTTTAAGATCTAATTGGAAAGACTCTGGCACAAACCAGTAAAGGTGGTCCCAGTGGTGATCGGCACACTGGGTGCAATGCCTAAAGACCTTAAAATCAATCAGTGCTGACAAAATTACCATCTGTCAGCTGCAAAAGGCCACCCTACTTGGATCTGCACACATTATTTGCTGATACAGCAGACAGTCCTAGGCACATGGGAAGTGTCCGACGTGTGATCCAATACAACAGCCAGCATAGTGATAGTGATTAGTACATAGTATGCTCTGTGCAAATATTGTGTATCAAATAATAATAATAATTCAGAAACTGGATTATATGACAGTGTAGATGGGGCCAAAGTTGAGGGTGGGGAGGAGGAACTGAGAAGTCTAGTCCCTGTGTAATCTTATCTCATGTGTAATGTGTATCTTGTAATGTGCTCTCACATTTTGACCAGTCAAATAAAACTGACCACATCAGATTGTGCACATCACCAGACTTTTTAGGGAAATAGCAGAATGCATCATTAATATCCTTACTCCTAAAAGCTATAATTCAATAATAAAATGTTTATACAGCCCCATTTTAATTTATTCCAGAAGCCTCAATGAATGAAGCCAACTTAATTAGTGCATCTCTGTTAGAAAGTGAATTCAGTGCTTTTCAAGTACTTCCAAGAATACTATTTACATAATGCATATGTACCCTGCTCAAGTAAACTGCAGCCCAGAAATGAGGGGAGGCTAATTTAAAACTAATAATGAGTCCCAAATTGAGGTCTGAGCCATGGAAACTTGTAGCCAGATCAGTTCCTGAATCCAAAGGTCATCTTCCTTGGGATTAGAAACTGAGACTTACTCCAAAGGAGCCTGACATCGGCCTCTCAGCAAAACTGGAGAAAGGAATACTTGTTTAAAGCTCGGTAACTCTAAATTTTCAGCGCTTTCCAAGGAATCGTTTTCCAAAATGAACAAGTGGCCCAGAATCCCCTGAAATCCCAATTAAAGCTCTAATTCAGATGTTCACATTTTAGGGCAGTGGCCAGAGCTGTTTTTTTGTACAAATGATGATTTGATTACTATTTGGTGAAAAATGGGAGATTTGAAGGAAAGAAAACTTTAGTGTTTCGTTTAAATTACATTCAAGTCATCCAGTTGGTGATGTTAGATAATTGTGCTAACCATGTGGGTTTTTAAACTGATATTTCTACTATAGTATGAATTACATTAGATATCAGTATCAATACCCTCAGAATACATTTTAGGGCTTTACCAACAAACCTCAATGAAGGAATTGTTAGATCTTGTAATACTTAAATTATATTATATTGTATCTATATCTGCCCTGCATACAGGCAGCGATTAGCCCTTTCTGTGACTTAGGAGACTGAAAGAATAGAAACCATCAATAATTACGAACTTTATTTTCTAAGCAGCAGAACAAGAAATTATCAAAACTTTGAGAAGCCTCATCTCCAAACGTGACCTCAATCAGCTAGTGAGGATTTTAGAAGCAATTTCTTTACACCTCAAGGCAGGAAATGCAGATGTTCTAAAGTCACCTCAGCCTCCTGCCCTGGGCACTGAGATAATGCCACCATTTCTGTCTCGTTAATTTCCCAATTCCTTCTGTGTTCTATCTTTCAATGTCAAAACGCAGATTGAGGTCACTGAGCAAGCAACACTTTTTACTCTCCTTAAACCACACTCCATATTTGAGTAACTATAAAATTACTACTACTTCTACTACTACCACAGGTGATCACTCGTGGCAGAGTATGGTTGTCTTCCAAGGATAGAGTCTTGGTGGTGGTTCCATAAGTGACTGCAAAGACCAATTATCTACAGTTGGCCAGCTTTAGCACAGCAGGTTAATCACCAGCTGCAACTGCAACTGCAGAAATCTTGCCAATCAAAAGGTTGACAGTTCAAAGTGGGGTCAGAGTGAGCTCCTGACTTTCAGCCCAGCTCCCCCGCCCACCTAGCGGATCAAGAACAGCAATGTGAGTAGATGACTAGGAACCGCATTAAACGGGGAAGTATTTTAGGCACAGCGTTTCAGGGGAAAGTTTATGAACAAAGAAAGTTCTTCAGCAAGAAGATGGAACGGCGGCACCCCCCTGTGGCTGGAACAAAGCACAGCCTCCAAAAGATGCCGAATGATGAGAAAAAGCCTAAAGACACCTCTATCTGTTGTCTGTCTTGCCATTGTAAAATTGGCATTGAAAGTTTGCCATATATGTGTTCTGTGATCCGCCCTGAGTCTCCTTTGGGGTAAGAAGGGAGGAATATAAGTACTGCAAATAAATAAATAATATTCAGAATCCACATGGTTTTTTACAATTAGGACATAGATTTCCAGAGGGAGCCATAACAAGTGCTAATAGCTATTGGACAGACCACCAATTAATTTGATCCATGATGGCCATCAAGATTACTCCCAATAACTATAATTTGTGTGTGTGTGTGTGTGTCTATGTGCACGCAAGAGAGAAAGTGTACAAGAAACAGATGGTACTTCATCTTCTTCATTCTAGTCAGAAAAGATAAATTCTGGAGGATGTAAACTAAACAGGTGTATAAACCAACTTTGGTAAGCAGATAGCCATAGTTCATTCACTTGGGAAAAATAAAACAAACCAGTTAAGTTATCAAGATACCCGTTTGCCCAGTAACTTTCTGTGCCAGATGCTCAAAATGTATTATGTATTTTTGTAAATTCATCAGATCGCTTTTCTTCTCTATATGCAATTCAGCAAGCATTGCTCCTTGATACACTTATCACCTAACTGAAAATCTCCCTCCTCTTCTTCCAGCACTAGATTGTTTCTTTGTCCAAGGCCAATCTGAAAAGATTTCTCTGCTTGTCAGAACTGCTCTCTTATGTTAAAGACTTTACATTATAATGTTCAAATGGCCAAGCTCTTATTTGTAGATGATACTCTGTGTTTGGAGACTTTATTTGAATTTACTATAAAGGATTACAAAAATCATGGCTATGATTTCTATCAAATGATTTCTGTGTTAATGTGTTTTTAAATAAAAATTATGGTCGCTCAACAAGGTCTGCTATATTGACTGTAGAGTTAAATTACTTTAATACAGAAGGATACATATATGTTACTATATTATGATGCAGATAGACAAAAACTTCATATATTATAAAACACATTTATTAAAACACAAGAGATATATCATTGAGATGCTTGCCTCCTTTATAGTGAATTTCACAGACATGCCAGAAGCAAAGCTTGAACAGCTACCATCAGTTTAATAAGTGACCCTTTTGAAATGTAATAGCGTGTTCTATCATACAGCAAGTTCAAGAACAATTCTCTTATTCTAGATCACACTTTAACCCATCTGACTGTGTTGTGCTGAATATTAAGATGTTAAAATAGGGACAATTACACTTGAAGGTCAGTGCACTTCTACTTCAGCTTTAAAAGAAATCATACAGCTTACCTTTGAGCCATCCAAGCTGATTATCCTATAGACATTTCTTGTGCTGTCATAGAAGTAGGACACTGTAACAGCATGCTTGCTGGTGGGAACCCAGTTCTTCTTCGTGTTAGGGTCAATCTGGAAGACATGAGCTCGGGTGCTGTAGATGGGTTGTTCCCTGAAGGGCAAAAAGTAAAAGTGATGGATCTGATGGGGACGTAGGATAGTGGTACACAGGTCATTTGGATATTCCATCCATGGGCCCCTCTGGACTTGACTCTGCATGAGTAACGTATTTGCCTCCCCCAGATTTATGTGCATGGAGTGCAATATAACTATGAAGCACATGGAAAGTACTCGCAGGAAAGAGAGGCACAAGTCCTTTAAAATAAATTGAGTGGCCAGCTGTACAGTAAGATAAAAGAGACATCTCTAAATATAGAGGCACTGCTGATCTACCACCTTCCCCTCCTCCACCGTCCATCTGTCAATCTGTTTAACAGTGGCTGTCAATAATACAAACATGGTTTTCTTTCACAGAAGGTGGCACCTCGTTATATGAATTCAACCATCTTTTTTTTAAAAAAAAAATGCCTTCAATTGTTGAAATTCTTAATTAGCAATTAAACTCCTGTATATTTTTCTCTCCAATAGCGTATATCTTGTGGTACATTGCGGTTACTGCCTTCTTTAGCTGTATTTCACAATCAAGCTATATCAGGCATGGGCAAACTTTGGCCCTCCCTCCAGGTGTTTTGGATTTCAACTCCCACCATTCCTAACAGCCTCAGGCCCTTTCCTTTTCCCCCTCAGCCACTTAAGCAGCTGAGGGGGGGAAAGGAAGGGGCCTGAGACTGTTAGGAATGGTAGGAGTTGAAGTCCAAAACACCTGGAGGGAGGGCCAATGTTTGACCATGCCTGAGCTATATGGTATAGAAACATATGTTAAATTATTTGCTCCCATCAGCCAGACAAAACAGTCTAAAGAATGTGAACTATTTATTAACCTCAAGCAGTCTGATAATGTAATTTCTGTAGGAAGGAATATAGCATCAAAAGCTATACAATGTTTGCCTCCCTTCAATTTCTCATTCTCACTCAAGTAGATTTGTATGTTCAGTTAACAAAGACTTGTTTATACCTTCCAAATCAGTTGTCCATCGCAATGTCTATTTTACTTATTTATGATATTTATATACTGCCTTTCTCACCCCAGGGAGGCACTAGACAATTACACTGGCTAGCCGATATTGCACCACCTGACATCTGCTGGGAAGTAGCAGCCAATAGTGAAAGGACCAAGGCAGTGACATCTCCAGCTCACCCTTTGTTTGGGTATCAGCCAGCACATCAACAACTTAAATCAAGAAATAGCTTTCTAAGATCTACAGAGACACTCGCTGGAACACCCCAGCAAGCAAGAGTCCAAAAGTGGCAGGCTCAAACCCAGAACCTCAATCAATGCCTGAGAGACTCCCCCCTGGGCACACAGAAAACTGGGCGACTTGGAAGGTGCTGAACAGACTGTGTTCTGGCACCACAAGATGCAGAGCCAATCTTAAGAAATGGGGCTACAAAGTTGAATCCTCGACATGCGAGTGTGGAGAGGAGCAAACCACTGACCACCTGCTGCAATGCAACCTGAGCCCTGCTACATGCACAATGGAGGACCTTCTTGCGGCAACACCAGAGGCACTCCAAGTGGCCAAATACTGGTCAAAAGACATTTAAGCACACAGAAAACTGGGCGACTTGGAAGGTGCTGAACAGACTGTGTTCTGGCACCACAAGATGCAGAGCCAATCTTAAGAAATGGGGCTACAAAGTTGAATCCTCGACATGCGAGTGTGGAGAGGAGCAAACCACTGACCACCTGCTGCAATGCAACCTGAGCCCTGCTACATGCACAATGGAGGACCTTCTTGCGGCAACACCAGAGGCACTCCAAGTGGCCAAATACTGGTCAAAAGACATTTAAGCAACTACCAAGCTTACAAACTTTGTGTTTTGTCTGTTTGTTTGTTTGTTTTGTTTTGTTAAAAATGTAATACAACTGTCTGATTGCGCCTGACACAATAAATAAATAAATACCCCAGGGAGGGACAACATACTACAGTAGAGTCTTGCTTATCCAGCATAAACGGGCTGGCAGAACATTGGATAAGCAAAAATGTTGGATAATGAGGGATTAAGGAAAAGTCTATTAAACATCAAATTACGTTATGATTTTACAAATTTACAAATCGACAGAAAAAGCAGTTTAATACACAGTAACATTATGTAGTAATTACTGTATTTACGAATTCAGTACCAAAACAACTCAATGTATTGAAACAGCTATGGATCCAGATGTGAGGCAGACTGCATTGGATAATACAGAATGTTGGATGAGTGAAGGTTGGATAAGCGAGACTCTATTGTAATGGCAAAGATTCAATGCCAACATATATGTTGACAGAAAAAATCATAATAATACTAACATCTCACCCTTCATTCTTCTCTTTATCATGCCCAACTCATTCAACCTTTCCTTATATATTTCCTCATAACTCTTATCATCCTTGTTGCTCTTTTGTACTGCAACTTTTCTACAATCTTAAATTTTATCTTCTTTTTGCTCACTGCAACAGACTGTGGGCACGCAAGGTCCCACCTGCTCAACAACTCTATCAGAAGAGAAATTGTGTAGGGAGCACGAACCAAAGCAGCTGCTATGTGCACTTGAGTGTAGATGTGTTTTTCATATGTCTCAATCTAATACAATTTGCCCTGTCAATAAAATAAATTTATCCAGTGTGAAACGTGACAAAGAAGGGCCCACAGAAATCAACCCTGGAAAACAGGCTAGAAAGCAAGCGTAGACAAGATGCTCCTCAGTTGTTAAGGTCACTGTGACACAGGCATGCACATTATACATTAGTTTTCTCCTTTTATTTTGTTACATATTAGAAGAACTACATGGAATGCACTTAGACCTTTTAAAAACGCAATTCTAAAAACAAAATTTACCTGTTGAAAAAACAACATTCAGACACAAAGGAAAGATCAGAAGCCAATGAACGGGATCTAGGAATATTTAACTAGCCAGTCACATTATTTTTTAAAGGCTGCAGTTTAATTACAACTGTACTCTCCTGTGCATTTCACATGAAATGCAGGAGAGGCTCGGATTTAAAACTATCTCTTCTGAGAACTTTCTTTTTTACATGTAGTATAGCAGAGACTGCCCTCTTGCTTCTTAACTTGGAAATAATCAGTCAACACACTCACAAATCACCCTCTATTCCTCCTTTTATTTAGAATGCTTTTAACCTGGCTGGTTGGAAAATGGCACCCTTGAATAGAAAAATACAGCCACGCCATTTTGGTAGAATCGTTTAGAAAATTGTTACTTGATTAGAGTACCCTTTTATTATTAGCATACACTGGGTATGCGGGCTTGATCCATACATTAAACGGTATGGGGGCTTGAGCCGTCTATAGGTCATCCTTCAGGAACTGGACTCTTAAGCACTAAAGAATTCTTCATATTGTCTAGAAACTGCTGTCTATGAACATCTAGGCCAGTGGTTCCCAATCTGTGGTCCATGGACTACCAGTGGTTTGTAAGAACTAAAATATGGTCTGCAGCCTCACCATTACTACATCATTGCAATGAGAGCGGCTGGTCTTGCAAAACCCTGTTACAATGCCAAGGCTTATTAAATATGGTTTTCTGTAGGCAAGCACATGGCAACAACTAGATGGCATATGTTCTGTATCAGAAATTAGAGCTGGTATGGTCCTTCCAATGAAATTTTTAAATCAGCACCCCAAATAACCAAATTGAAACTAAAGTTGACCCAAAACTGATTCGTAACCCTTTTGGTGCTGATGTTGGAGAGTGGTCCCTGGTCATGTGGTCAGGAGAGAATGCTTCTGGAACATGGCCATAAAGCCCGGAAAACACACAGCAACCCAATGATTCCAGTCATGAAAACCTTCGAGAACACATAGTCCAAGCCAACTTTACTATAAATCCTAACTGTAAAAAGATTAAAGCTCCAAAGTGTTCCTAATAACAATTAGGTCTTGTAACAACTCCTACTGAGCCAGCCATCAATGTGAATTATGGATGTGTTCTGTCTGAACATCACTTTCTTCGAGTTAAAGAAAAGTGGGGGATCAGAACAGTGACCTTCACTTCACCTTAAATATAGTTCATACTTTGAAGATTTCTGAAGCTTAAACATGAGAATGCTCTTTATCAAGTACATCAGTTCAATAATTTTTCACTTTCCCAACAGGTTCCAGTAAGTTTAATATACCACTTCCCAGAGAATGAACAGCAGGAAATAATGAAATCCTTTGTTCATATGAATTATGGAAACATGTAGACAAAGTATATGGGAAAATCCATTGCATAAACTTAATTCTAAGCAATGCAGTGAAAATGAGTTATCATACTGAAAAAAAATCAAAAACAGGCAATCCACTATGTTTATCTTACTTAAAAGCCTTTCTTTCAGAGACATCCCATACCTCCCATATTTTTGATGATTTTTAATTCAGGTTTACGTACATTCAAAATATTATAAACGCAAACAAACTAATAAAAATTATAGCCAACTGCACACCTAAATAACTACATAATAATAACAACATAATAACTATTATGTAGTTATTATGTAAATAACTACATAATAAAAACTCACACACAAGGAGCTCCCAGTGGCTCCCAGTGGCGCAACAGGTGGAACCCTTGTGCCGGCAGGACTGAAGACTGATAGGTCGCAGGTTCAAATCTGGGGAGAGCACAGATGAGCTCCCTCTGTCAGCTCTAGCTCCCCATGCAGGGACATGAGAGAAACCTCCCACAAAGACGGTAAAACATCAAAATATCTGGGCGTCCCCTGGGCAACGTCCTTGCAGACGGCCAATTGTCTCACACCAGAAGCGATTTGCAGTTTCTCAAGTTGCTCCTGACACGAAAAAAAACACAAACAAAAAGTAGACGAAGCACAGAAAAATAAAGAACACACATACTACAAGCTAAATTGCATATCTAAAATTGCATATCTTTTTTGTAGATGTTTATATGTGCCCAACAATCCTACCTCACTTTTTATGAAACAGGATATTAAATTCTTCCCCTCCTCTCACATTTTATCATCACAGGAATTCTGAAAGATGCATTAAGGTGAGAGATTGTGACTGGTCAAACAGATAGCCACAGGTCAGTGCCCTAAGAATCTTTGAATGTACACATCTAAAGTTAACATTAGCAGTAGCAAAATGAAAATTTGAATAGGGATTACCAAGGTAAAATAAGCTGCCCTGGAACACCAATATTATGGTCATAGCTTTCTTCAGACATTAGGTAAAGGTAAAGGTTTCCGCTGACATGAAGTCTAGTAGTGTCCAGATCTGGGGGGTGCTGTTCATCTCCATTTCATAATTCTAAAAATTCTAAACTCGCATACAAATTGACTACATAGGGAACCTGATATTAATCTCTTTTTAAAAAATATTTTTATTGAAAGAAATTTAATAATTACAGTAAAATAAAGAAGTGCTCTGAAGGAAGGACAGCGAAGGGGGAAGAAAAAGAGAAAGAAAAAAAGGGGGAAGGGATGGAGAAGGGGGTAGCGAAAGAAGAGTTTTTGACTTCTATTCTTCTTCCTTTCGTTCTACTAATTATTAACTTTGAAACATAAGTATTCTTCCTCTTATTCTATATAGTCCAATTTACTATTAGTATCCCATCTTGATAAATTCTTTGAAAGTTGACCAGTCTGCCATTTTGATTCCTCTGTCGGTATTTTTCTTTATCAAAAATGTTAATCTATCCATGTCTTTTATCTTCTATTGTCTAACCAATGTTCCTTAGATGGTATAGTTTCTAGTTTCCAAGCTTTTGCAAAAACTATTCTTGCCAAGTAAATAGTTTTTCTTTGTTAGGATATGCAAATAATTCTGAGTCAAACATTCCCAGTAAGTAGTATTCCGGTTTCATTGTAAAGTCCGTTTTTAGGATTATATGGCATTCGTTATTGATCATTTTCCAATAACGAGATTTTTTTTTCACAAGACCACCACATGTGGTAATATGACCCTTCCTACATCTTGCATTTCCAGCAACTATTCCGATATTAATCACCATGTAGGAGCTAGTATTAAAGTTACAATACTATTTTAAAGTACTCTCACCAAAACAGACGTGCATCAGACATTTTAGAATACAACTTCCATCATGCCCAGCCAGTATGGTGAACAGAGGCACTGCAGATGATAGAAATTGTAGTCAAAAACAACTTGGACGCATCTCAGGGCATCTCAGGGCATCTCAGGAGCCCCCGGTGGCACAATGGGTGAAGCCCCTGTGCTTGGCAGAACTGAAGACTGACATGTCAAAGGTGCGAATCCGGGGAGAATGTGGATGAGCTCCCTCTGTCAGCTCCAGCTCCCCATGCAGGGACATGAGAGAAGCCTCCCACAAGGATGGTAAATCATCAAACACCCGGGCATCCCCTAGGCAATGTCCTTGCGGATGGCCAATTCTCACACCAGAAGCTACTTACAGTTTCTCAAATTGCTCCTGACATGAAAAAAAAAAATCTCAGGGCAAGAGAGATCACTCAGAGAAGACATGTCTATCAATCATTGAATATAGACAAGTTTGAGAAGTAGATTAGCTTTCCTCCCACACACCCATTTGAGGAAAAAACAAGAGCATCTTCCTGTCTTTGCCAAACACACTCCTGAAATGCTATCCAAGTCAGTGGGAAGTGATGGACTTGTTCTTAAGCAACCAGAGCTGCCCTGCCCTTATAGAGGCCAGATGTAATGCAGAAAATCTTTGTCAAGCCCTTGTTTGCTTCAAGCTTTTACAAGCATGCAGGCACCAGCATGCCAAGTCTGATGTGTGGAATGCTGGAAATCAGAACAGGTGAGAAAGAAAGCTCATTTCAGTCACCATTCGCAGTGGCTGGGCAGCAAGTGAGCCTAATTTTCTCCAACCAGCCCCAAAGATAAGCACTTTTGTTACTACAACTTCAGTTTTCATGTGACCTACTAGCTGAGTTAAATGTGCCTATTCTTCCACCAAAAATGGAAGAGGGAACTAAGTTCCTTAGTTGCCACCATCGAGTCCTGCTGCATTATTGAAAATTAAGAACACAGGAGTCCTGCTGGACCACAATAAAGATATAGCTAGTCTAATATTGCATTCATTCAGTAGCCAACTAGCTGCCTATTTGTTGTTGTTGTTTATTTGTTGAGTCGCTTCTGACTCTTTGTGACCTCATGGACCAGAGATCCCTGTCGGCCGTTGCCACTCTCATCTCCTTCAAGGTCAAGCCAGTCACTTCAAGGATACCATCCATCTTGACCTTGATCAGCCCCTGTTTCTTTTTCTTCCATTTTCCCCAGCAGCATTATCTTCTCTAAGTTTTCCTGTCTTCTCATTATGTGGCCAAAGTACTTCCTTTTTGCCTCTAACATCCTTCTCTCCAGTGAACAGTCAGGCTTTATTTCCTGGAGTATGGACTGGTTTGATCTTCTTGCAGTCCTCGTATAGCTTCCTATATGAGGTTCATAAATAAGACATAGGTATAACATCACATTTTCCTTTAAATGTTATATAAAGACATCTTGCTGCTGATACTGGAGAAAATATATAGCTACCATAGCTACGAGATACTGATAGTTCTGTCTTTGATGTATTTGTGCAATTCCTTTTAAAAGCTGTTCAACTGGCATCTATAATTACAGCTTGTGACAGATTCTTAGGACTAGATCATCCATGTATCTTCATGACATCCTGCATATGTAAAGTCAGCCAGCATAAATTGCAACACCCAAAGGGTTTTCTCTTAACCTCACCGCATTTTTCAACAAAACAAGTCCATACATTCAACTCACAACCATCAACCCGTGAGTAACCACATGAAGAGAAACAAAGATAAACAAAAAGTCAAATATCTATTATAGTTAACAAACTTGTTACTGACACATTGCTTCCTTTTATAGTAATATCCACATTCTAGTGTTCCACAACACTTAACCAGCATATGTCTTATACACAGATAAAATATTGTACCCTCAAAGGAAAAATGCTCTGGTTAAAAGTAGAAAGCTGTGGTAAAATCTAATACTCTCTCTTTTTTTTTCATGTCAGGAAACTTCAAGTTGCTTCTGGTGTGAGAGAATTGGCTATCTGCAAGGACACTGCCCAGGGGATGCCCAGATGTTTTACCATCCTGTGGGAGGCTTCTCTCATGTCTCTGCACACAGATGGGAGCTCACCCCACTCACTAGATTTGAACCGCCGACCTTTCAGTCAGCAGTCCTGCTGGCACAGGGGTTTAACCCATTGCAGCACTGGGAGCTCCACATTTAAGACACTTGAAGCAAAGACAACAGTTTAGACAACATTTCAACCCCACACATATCAATTGAAAACATGGAGATAATAAAGGAAAAACACTAAAGCAGCTTACTCATATATACTCAAAGTATAAGCCCATCCGAATATAAGCCGAGGCACCTAATTTGACCACAAAAAATGTATTGACTTGAGTATAAGCCGAGGGTGGGAAATGCTGCAGCTACTGGTCAATTTCAAAATAAAAGTAGATACCAATATAATTACATTAATTGAAGCACCAGTAGGTTAAATGTTTTTGAATATTTACATAAAACTGTAATTTAAGATAAGACTGCCCAACTCTGATTCAACCATTATTCTGACCTCCTTCAATGTAAATGTGCTTATGCATCCTTCCAATAATAATAAATAGAGTAAAATAATAAGTGTAAGCATACCCAGATCCCTAAGCTGTTCCTCATAGAGCTTGCTTTCCAAACTTTTGATCATTTTGGTTGTCCTTCTCTGGACACTTGATATTGAGGGAGAAATAGTTTGCATGCTTGTGCCTGCATTTATTTTCTATAGAATGAGTGCACCAACCTCCACACATTAAAAAAACTCATGCACAGGCGTCTTCCAAGAACTTAGAGGGCCATCATACTCAGACAATGAGGGATTGCCTAAGTATATAAGTAATAAAGAATAATAAATCCAGTTGCATTTTTATTTCAAGAAGGATTGAAATCCTCAGCAAATGGCAAAGACAAACTCGCATTTAACCTAATTTTGATCATTGAAAAACTATAAGAAGCAAAACTTTTTTCTGTGCTAGCTTTAACCTATTTTGAATTGAGTGGTATTTGACATAAAAGGATATTTTAAAGAATCTTTCAGGAAAATTAACCTGACCTTATACAATTTTCTATTGCAGGGTTTTTGAAAGATATTGATGCAATTTGTCAACAGACAGTGAATCAAAATGCCATATATTTTCCATAATGCATTATTTTGTGCATGAAGACAAGGTTCCTTACATATACTCGATTTAAGTAAGATGCCAAAGTTCATAATCATTTATAATTCTATTTGTTATTGTTTTTATGCCATAATATTCTGCATGAACCACACACACTGACACTCTAAGCTTCAATGTGCTTAGAAGGGGGAAAAAGGTAAATCTATACTTCTGCTCCTAAATAGAAGGCACAGTTCTCTGTGGTCTGTTCCACATGTCTACTGAAATGATACAAAACAGTACAAGAAAAAAAATCAGTTAACTAATCATGTTTAGCTTTCAGGAGATCCTGGGTCTTCTGGATTAAGCAGCTTTAGTACATGCCAGTGCTTTTGTGCTTATTATCTTCATGACACTTATTTGTATTTATTATTCAAGCACTTATCGTAAGCCCTTAATTTCTCAAAAATTGACGCTTAGCATTATAGTTCTTCAAAGGTCAAGATCAGAGTTCTTAAGTAAAACAGCATCATTGTAACTGCCTGTCTCACTTAGTTTCTGATCTGATGGCTTTTCAGTCTGTCTTCCCCCTGGGGAAATGGTATTAAGAAGAGTTAATCTTCCATTTCTGTACAGGTTAACTCCTACATGAAATAAACTAAGACTTAATCTGTTAGACCCAAATTACAAGACAGAACTCTTTTTTTCCCCTCAAGTAACAAGCAGAAGACAAAGCTGAAACCTTTGCCTTTTTAAAGATTGTTTCCTCAAAACAGTACACCCCAAATACCTCTTTTTTTTCTCAGAGGAAAAACAAAGGTATAGCCATTGCAATCCTGGACTTCAGACAGCAGCTGATATAACTGAGGGCTCTACAATACAAATAATTTTCTGCTTAAAGAAAAGGTGAACAAAGCTGTTGTAGGTTAGACTTTGTCCAAGCTGAATGAAGGAATGTCCAGAACTCAAGACAAGTATATGACTGACTTCCTGTTTCTCAAAGCCAGTGGTTCCCAACCTGTGGTCCGTGAACCACCAGTGGTCCACAAGAACTAAAATATGGTCTGTGGCCTCACCATTACTACACCATTGCAGCGAGAATGACTGGTCTCGCAAAACCCTCTTATAGTGTCGAGGCTTATTAAATATGGTTTTCTGTGGGCGAGCTGATGGCGACTACTAGATGGCATATATTCTTTATGAGAAACTAGAGCTGATGTCGTCTATCCAATGCAATTTTCCAAATCAGCACTCCCAAATAATCAAATTGTATCTAAAGTTGACCAAAAACTGATTCGTAAACCTTTTGGTACTAATGTTGGAGAGTGGTTCCTGATCAAAGTGGCCCCTGGTCAAAAAAAAGTTGGGAACCATTGCTCTAAGCTAGGGGTACCCAAACTAAGGCCTGGGGGCTGGATACGGCCCACCAAGGTCATTTACCCGGCCCTCGCTCAGGGTCAACCTAAGTCTGAAATGACTTGAAAGCACACAACAACAACAGCAGCAGCAGCAGCAGCAGCAACAACAACAACCCTATCTCATCAGCCAAAAGCAGGCCCATACTTCCCATTGAAATACTAATAAGTTTCTATTTGTTAAAATTGTTCTTAATTTTAATTATTGTATTGTTTTCAAGTGTTTTTTTGCGCTACAAATAAGATATGTCCAATGTGCATAGGAATTCATTCATGTTTTTTTCAAATTATAATCCGGTCCTCCAACAGTTTGAGGGGATGTGACCTGGCCCTCTGTTTTAAAAGTTTGAGGACCCCTGCTCCAAGCCAAAGCAAAAGCCACTATCATTGTTTTGGGAATGAAATCATGCTCATCCAGTCAGCATTCCTGAAAAGTTTAGCCTTGCCCCAAACCTCCTAGGGCTTGTCTACACAGACTAAAAAAGATAGAACTTGCCTTGTAGCTGCTACAACCCAGACACGTGATGTTCTTGACAATTTGCTTGAAATTTGGTTCTTAGAGCCCTAACTCAGTTCAAAAAACCTTTCCTTTGGCAAGTTGATAGAACTCTAAGGCTGAATCGCAAAGCTGTGGAGCTGGGGAAGAATTTAGTGGGAGTGGAATAGGTTAGTGGAAGGTAACGTGGACCACATAGAATTCTTTAGGACAGTGAGAAGGATATGAATTGTTAAGAAAGTGATTTAAAATCTGATAGCAGAAGGAGAGTGGGAGGACGTGCATTATTGGGAAAGGGGTTTAAAATCTAAAACCAGAAGCAGAGCAGGGAGGATGTCAAACAGTGTGAAAGGGGCACAAAATGAGCCAGCGGAAGGAGAATCTTTGTGGTGGAAGGTGGTAAGTGGAGTGAGGAGTGGTGCTTTTGGCAGGGTATGGAAGGATAGGTAGAGGAATATCAGAAGAAGTGAGGTGGAAGGGTGCAACTAGTTAAGCAGCAGCTACAACCACACAATTAAGCATATCTCTGCTTAACAGGAAATATCTATGAGTGTCTTTGACCATGGATGGGAATACTGGCAAGGGCTGGAGATTGATGACCACTTTTTACAACAAGATGACTTCACAAAGTGGAAATATGTGGCTGGTTATGGCAACACCACCACAATGTATGTGATGTGTGTGGCATTAACAGGGCCACCATACACCTGGAAAATGTAAATGGTTGTGGAAGGGCACAAAGAAAAGGATTTCCCTCTTCTTGTAATTATCAGCTGTAATTCTGAGCTTGTGCACACCTACAGTCCTCTCGGTCAAGCACTGCACATTTTCATGATCTTCCATTTGTTACATAATACATGTATAGAATATTTTTAATGTGTTTTCTAACTTTCAGGCCAGGTCTCAAGATACAGTGACCTTTACAAGGATTGGCTTGACACACCTTCCTCTTGATAGGTTTCTCCCTTTTGCCCTTCATTTCTGCGTCTTCGAATTCCACGGCACTGTTGGTAACAGCTGACCTCCAGTTAGAGCGCTCAAAGTCGATGCCCTCCCAGTTCTTGGTGTCCATGTCACAATTTTTAAGGTTAGCTTTAAGCCCTTCTTGAAATCTCTTTTCCTGTCCACCAATATTCTTTTAATTCTTGAGCTGGGAGCACAATAATTGCTTTGGGAGACGGTGATTGGGCATTCGGACAGCGTGATCAGTCCAGCAAAGTTGATGGCAGAGGATAATCGCTTCAATACTGGTGGTCTTTGTTTCTTCCAGAACCCCGACATTTGTCCACTTGTCTTAGAAATTTCCAGGATTTTTTGGAGGCAATACTGATGGAATCATTCCAGAACCTGAGTGTGATGTCTATAGTTAATCCATGTTTTACAGACATATAACAAGGTTTGGAGGACAATAGATTTATAAACAAGCATCTTGGTCTCCCTGCAAATGTCCCAATCCTCAAACACTCTCTATTTCATTTGAAAAAAATGCTGCACTGACAGAGCTCAGATGGTATTGTATTTCAGTATCGATGTTCACTTTTGTGGAGAGGTGGCTGCCAAGGTAGTGGAAATGGTCAACATTTTCTAACATTACACCATTAAGCTGTATTTCTGGCATTGCAGAGGGATTAGTTGGTGACTGCTGGAAGAGCACTTTGGTTTTCTTGATGTTCAGAGAGGCCACGTTTTTCATGTGCTTCTCCAAATGTGCTTACAGTGGCTTGTAGGTCTTCTTCTAAATGGGCACAGACTATATTATCATCAGCATACTAGAGTTCTACAACAGACGTTGTGATCTGGGTTTTGGCTTTCAATCTGCTGAGGTTAAATAGCTTGCCACCTTTCTAATAGATGATTTCCATGCCTTTTGGGAGCTTCCAATCAACAAGGTTCAGTATCATAGTGATGGAGGTGGAAATAAGGTTGGAGCAATAACAAATCCCTGTTTGACGCCTAATTCCACCTTAAATGGGTGACTTTGGGAGCAGTTGCTGTGTAAGACTGTTGTCCAAGACTAAAGGGATATATTATATATTATCTCTATGTTAAACAGCATTGCCAGAGCTCAAGAAATAAACTAAAGTTAACTCTGTCCAGTTTTTCATGTCCAGGTGGCATATTTGTTGAAAACAGCTATTTCTGATTTCAAAACTGGCAACTATTTCTTTCTGCTCCAGCAAACTGAAAGTGTTGTAATATCATAAAAGGCTAATCAATTAATAACAACAAAAGCTTTTTTTCTGGCATATATCTAATTTCATCAGGTGCAACTCATCCAACAAAAAATATGAAATATTTGTTTGCCTCTAAGAGCCAAAAGGCTTGTTTTTTTTTTCTTTTCATACCACCCTTGCCCCACAAAAGAGGGTATGTCAGGCATTATGCCTGGCACACGGAGTGCTCCCTGTGAAAAGCATAAAGTTATTGTTTCAACCATCAACATCCTTGATGTACCAATTCAAGAATATCAAATTTGACTTTTTCAACTTTATGCTGAGCTCACTTTGACAGGGCTCAGTTGCTCCCTACCAACATGACTATTCAACATCAACCTCCTGGAAAAATTGGGGAGGATGCGTGAGCCAAAAGACCAGACAAACTTCACTACATCCTTGCTATGTCAGCATTTTCAACACACTCCACACGCACTGGAGCAGAGGAGATAACTCATCCACAGTGTGCTTATAGTCTACTTCTTTCCAGCAACATCTGAAAGCTGACAGCTGTAAGTGAATTGTGGCAGTTTCAACACTGTGAAAGAATAGCCACGGCATTTAAAGCCTCCATTCCCTGTGAAAACTAGAGTATGATTTGACTTTGGGCCAGTTCACATGAGAGAACTGACATGGTGAAAATTAGGAGTTCTGTTCAATCAGGCACTTCACTGCGCATTCAGTTTCAAACTCCACCTATTACCACACCAAATCTGATTATAAATCTCATTATGGAGATTTGCAAGTTGGAACAAGGCAAAACATTATTTCCATTTCTACATCACAAGGCAAAATAAGGATAGATAAGCATACCTGCTTAGTCATATGAACAAGCTGTGACCTGACTACACAAAATTACTTCCCAAGATCAAATCACATGTGATTTACATGCAGTTACAAACCTCACAACCTCTGAGGATGCTTGCCACAGATGCAGGCGAAACGTCAGGAGAGAATGCTTCTAGAACATGGCCATACAGCCCGTAAAACCTACAACAACCCAACATGAAATCTACTGTATATGAAGGGGGGCTTTCAATTTCACAATTATGCTATTAAAGTGAAAACCCATACCTTTCTTTCAGGGGAAGGCCTACAGTCATTATACCAAAGGCTGAGCCTATACCTTCCATGTTTGCTGCTCTAAAGTAAAATAATGCAGGAAAGCAAGCACAAAGATACTCAATACATCTTAAACCCCAGGTGGAGTGACATGGGATGACCTGGCAATTGACCCAGCTTGAAGTGCCAAGTGATTGCTCTTATCTGCCAATTAAATCATGTGGCTGAATTGTGCCTCGGCACAAGCTAGACACAAAGCTACTCTACTGTGCTTATGAGGAAGAGCACTTATTTTTCCAAGAGGTGAATTTAGTCTCCATATGATATGACAGCAGTTGCAAACTCTTCTTCACTGTAACTGTACCGTTCTTCCTCTGCAGAGATATATTTAGATGATATATTTTACAATGTGAGCATGTCTCTTGGTACCTTTAATAGTACACAATGAAGAGCTTCAAATTCATTAAACATCCACTCTAACTAATGTGATATTTCCAATGATAATGACATTTCATGTCTCTATTTGATGAGCCAAACTTATGCTATGTACTTCTGAGGCATGTAAGTAAGACAACCAAGCAAAAAGGTTCCTGTACCAACACATTATGGATGCTTTTCAGCAGATTTCTAGTACTACTAATGCCATATTTGCTAGAGACAAGAATGGGCAAGTTCTACTTCCTCACTGATGGCTCATTTCAAATGGCACATCAATGTAGCCATGAGCCAGTGTTTCTTTAGTTTGATTTTGGTTTGTTAGTAGAACAACAAGCCAGAAATACTATTTTAGGCACAACACTACAGAAACCATGGATGGAGCTTCTTGATTTGATTCATCACAAAACACTACTCCCATTTTTTAAATTTGTGTTTTAATGTATGTTCACTATTACAGGAGTTTTAGGGCAGTGATTAGTGTCTATTTGTGCATTTGCTTGTTTTTGTCTTTTACTGTTGATATGGTCAGTGGACTAATCAATAAACTTTACTCCTTTTTACTCCCATTATTTTTATCTGCTAGGAGGTGAAGATCAATATGTAAGTGAATATACCACAAGCAGAAACACATTGCTTATTCACAATAAGGAAGGTCTGCTGGCTCGAAACTACATGTTGAATACAGCTACTTAGTTCAAAATCTCTGCTTTTGAACACTCAGAGTAAATGTTGGAAAAAAGATTCACTATAGGTCTGACACACAATAAATTAACAAAATGACTGGTGCTGGAAGCCAGCATCTAGTTGCAAGAGGGCCTAATTCATATATTTCACCAGAATCTACGAAGTCCACATTAAGCCAGTTCAGGTTCCTATGTCTTCTAGTAACTAAGCTTTGCTTTGTTTGCTAATTATTAATACTTATGACTCCCAACTAAATGTGCAGTTCTTAGCAAAGAACCTGGTTAATCAGGTTTTTGATTTTAGACTCTTAGGCACTTCTGCTATAAATAATAATAATAACAATACTTTATTTCTAGACTGTCCTTTCTCCCCAAAGGGACTCAAGGCAGTTTCCAACAAATATGACAAACATTCAATGCCCAAAGAAAACCATGCAAACAATTTACGTCAGGGCAAGGCACATTAGATAATATAGAACAACCTACCTGTAACGTAATAAACAAAACAAGAGGAAAAAATCATAAAATACAAAAAAAAAAACCCTGATAAAACACATTATAAATAAAAATATAAAACCAATTACATCAGAACTCCATCAGACAAGGTTCAACAATACCAGTGGCCAGGAGTACTAAAAAGGACTCAAGCAACTATAAAAGGCTGGGCAAGGATAGTGCAAACAGCGTATCATAGGGCCAGGGAAGTGGATAAAGTGAAGAACAGAGAACTATTCGGCAACCTATCAGCTGGGCCTAATACTTCTCAATACTTCTCAATATTTACTGACAGAAGTGTTACATACTTCCATAAATATATGGCATATAATATCTTCTGTGACATCACTTCCTATTTAACTTTTGGGGCAACATGCCACAAACAATATTATTTCCTAAAGTAATCAAAATATTGCATTATACTCGAGTGTAAATATTTTCCTCTAGGTGGTATAATGACTAACTGCAAATGTGTTTTAGCACTCATATCAAGCAGCTATTTCCTTGCCATATGTATTTACTATCTGGAGCATATGAAACAGGAACAATGGTTTTAAAAGCATGGGAATTAACTGAGTTGATACCAATCTATCCTGTCATTCTCAGCTGCCATAAGCTCTTCTGCTCTAACAACTGTATGCATTACCCAATTATTGTTTCTTTTTATCAGTAATGCTATACTATGTCCTTTCTCCAACTATCTTAGGGTATCGTACATGGAGGCAACCTGATTTTATCTTCATAGCAACTGTTGAGGTTTGTTAGCTATAAGACAAAAAGGAAAAATAAGGCTGAAACATGATTAAATATATGGCTCAGCAATCTGAACACAGATTTTGCCAGTAAGTGCCAATACTAACCATTACATCAAAATGGCTGTTTGTCTCTAGTGTCCAGAATTTCATACCAGAACACCTCTTTCAAGTTCATGAAGCCATGGTTTAATCTGCTGTTTCCATTCCAAGCTACAGGAAAGTTCTAAATTGCTGTCACTGCAGTTATTCTCACTCTTTTCTCTTACTTGTCACCCCTTCCCTTCCTTCTGTTAGCTCTTCTCTGTCAAACTTTACATTGTGAGTGGCACAGAGATAGAACAGCCAGCATCACTAGCAATGAGGGGTGTTTCTACAAACATGCTGGTATAAATTATTGACCAAGGGTAACAATATTTGAAATAAGAATTTCAGGTAAATGAGAGTGTAATTTACAAGTAGCTCTGCACTGAAGAACTGCCAGTAGGGTAATTGAATTTTCAGATCGTTTTAAGGTTAGGTACAGATACAGAAACCAAAAAGTATTTAATGGAAGCGAGAAAGAGCCGAAGCAGCAAACTTTGCTGCAAAACAGTAGTCCATGTTTGCTGTCCGTTTTATGTGCAAGTGCCAGTACCTACAGGAATGTAACTACTGGATTTAAAACAAAATGTTAAGTAGTTGGTACAATATTTTTCCTTGCTTCTTACTGCCAAAACTGTTTAGTCTTCACAATTGCCTTTTTTGATGATACATTGTAAACAGAAATAAATAGAAATGCTTCTAAATTACTTCTTCCATTGTGAAAGTGTCCCTAGGAGTGTCAGTAACCTCCCATCTCTGTCCTCTATGTATTAACGCAGCATGTTCAATTCTGAGTGTCCGAAACACTTTATCCAGTCTCAGAATACATATCAAGGGAAGCCGCAGCCACCAGGACCAGACACTCCAACTGCACTTCCCAGCAGGCCAACTAAGCAGTCTTCCATCCTAATCCAGCCGTGTAACCCTAACAAAAAGAAGTTCTCTTCCTCTTGATTGCTGAGTTTGCCAATCTCACTCTCCTCACCTTCATATAGTGCTTCATTCCCCATAACACCCACCTCTGCACAGTCTCCTGCTAGCAATTACTTATTCCCAAGTAAATTAACTAGCAGTCTGGATTATATGAAATCATAGTTTAGACAGTCATTTTGTGTTGACATTGCAAGAAAGGATCAAACTAGTACTTCCTAACACTCAAAACAGAACTGTCCCAACTGTATAGAAAAGAACTGGCCAGGGACCATCATTAAGAGGGAAAATAACTATTTAGGGCTCCAAACCTGTGGGAATGTGTCTTCAAATCATTGGTTGACTTATGGTGATCTCATGAATTTCACCAGCTTTTTCCTCTGAAATATACCATATTTATTTATTTATTTATTTACTTTATTTGTATACCGCACTATCTCAGCCCACAGGCGACTCAGTGCGGTTTGGTATTTATTGGCAGTCATTGAAGTACTAACCAGAGGTGACCCTGTCAAGCTTCCAAAATTAAGATAGAATCTGATGCCTTTAGAGCTGTATCCCAAGCAAACTGAATGAAGTACACTTTGGGAGCTTTGATCAATCAATCCTGTACAAGCATGTTGAAGGCTTTCGTGGATGGAATCACTGGGTTTCGTGGATGGAATCACTGGGTTGTTGTGAGTTTTTTGGGCCATATGGCAATGTTTCCCCAAGAATTTTCTCCTGATGCTTTGCCTGCATCTATAGATGCCATAGATGCAGGCAAAATGTCAGGAGATAATGCTTCGAGAGCATGGCCATACAGCCCAGAAAACTCACAACAACCCAGTGAACGGATTATGTTCTTTTTTGTATTGATTTTCAGAGAAGAGGACAGCAGTTGGGGGAAGAAGTACCACATGAAATGAGGATGTACAAAGGGTTTAACAATACACGCAGCCTTTACTCAAACACCAAGTTGCCTTCATTCCGTGGTGCTTTAAAAGCATATTGCATCTAGCTTGGCTAATCTGATAGTACACTTTGGGAGCTTTGATCAATCAATCCTGTACAAGCATGAAATATTAGCCAACTGCTAGGTCAGTAGCAGCTGGATATCATGTGTACCTGAGTCAAAATTAGACAAACCCAATGACTGATGGGAATCAGGCCATGTTCCATGAAAAGCTCAGCCACAACTTAAAACACAACATGTTGCACATATATGCTTCCATTTGTATTAGCTTGTTATGCACATGGTCTATGAAAGATCCCTAGAGGGCACATGTCAACTGCTGACTCATTGAGGTCAGCAGAACTCTTCTGGCTATATGCACTGAAACAAATGGGAAATACCACACTTTTTTTAGATAATTGCTGTTCTTCTTTCAATAGTACCAGTGTCAGATTTTTTTTTAAAAAAAAAATCAAACATATAGATAGGTTCCAAAGTATGCAATAACTCAAGTTCTGTTTGATGAATGTATACACTACAAATGCCTCAAGGGCCAAAATAATTATTAACTCTACCTATTGTTTTTTTTGCCATTTCTGACACTGTGACCCTAAGGTGACTCTGTCATGAATTTTCTTATAAAGATTTGTTCAGAGGAGGTTTATCATGGCCTTCCTCTGAGGTTTAGAAGATAAGACTTGCCCAAGGTCACCCAGAATCCTAGTCCAACACCTAAACCACTACACCAGTGGTTCCCAACTTTGTTTGACCAGGGACTACTTGATCAGGGACCACTCTCCAACATTAGGGAACTCTCTGCCCGAGAGTGTAGTGGAGGCTCCTTTGTAAAGGCTGGATGGCCATCTGTCGAGCGTACTTTGAATACGATTTTCCTGCTTCTTGGCAGATAGTTGGATAGGATGGCCCATGAGGTCTCTTCCAGCTCTGTAATTCTATGATTAACTCCCCCACACCCTTCAAAAAAAAAAAGAGCCAAGGAGAAGGAAAAAAAGGCCTGGGGGTCATATGCAGTGCCAGGACTGTACTTGACTGTTCCTAGTCTCTAGTAAATATGGCATTGTTTTAGTTTGTATACATATAAATTAACTATGAAATATTTATAGTTATGTATCTGGAAAGTCTTTGTAACCATACCAGTGACAGTTCCAGAGAAATAGATACACGTGTAAGGTAAACAAAACTTCGGCATTACATTATATGGTTTACATTCCAACAGCGTTGCCTCCGAAAAATCTCTTGGGAAGACAGGCAGACTAATGTCAGTGTGCTGGAAAAAACAAAGACCACCAGCACTGAAGCAATGGTCCTCCACCATCAACTCCGCTGGACTGACCATGTTGTCTGAATGCCCGCTCACCATCTCCCAAAGTAGTTGCTCTACTCCGAACTCAAAAACGGAAAACAGAATGTTGGAGGACAAAAAAGAGATTTAAATATGGGCTCAAAGCCAATCTTTAAAACTGTGGCATAGACACCAACAACTGGTAAGCCCTGGCCCTGGAGCACTCTAGCTGGAGGTCACCTGTGACCAGCAGTGCTGTAGAATTTGAAGAGGCGCGAATGGAGGGCGAAAGAGAGAAACATGCCAAGAGGAAGGTGCATCAAGCCAACTCCAACCAGGAGTGCCTTCCACCTGGAAACCAATGCTCTCACTGAGGGAGAACATGCAGGACAAGAATGGGGCTCCACAGTCACCTACGTACCCACCGCCAGGACACTGAACTTGGAGGACAATCTTACTCAGACAACGAGGGATTGCCTAAGTAAGTAACATGGTTTACAAGATGTAACAATTTAGCAAAGAATATCCATTTTCATCATACTTCTGCATTTTCCCTCTAGGCCTAGGTATCTGCTTTCTTTCCACACTTGATGGTAGATGAATATACAGTCAAATGAACTTGCTTCTATTGGTTTTCACAAACAGAAATAAGAAAACATGCTGATTTAATCACAACCCTTGTCAAAGATTCTGAACGAGAGCTATGCTAAGCATGGCAGTTCTTTTTGTACATTTGTAACTTGTGCTTCAAAATGACTGCTTTCACTGTAATTCTCTGTACATACTTTTCCAGTGCAAAGAAACATTACACCCATCAATTATCAGAACAGACTACACAACCTCTGAGGATGCCTGCCATAGATGTGGGTGAAATGTCAGGAGAGAATGCTTCTGGAACATGGCCATACAGCCTGGAAAACACAGCAACCCAAAAATCAGAACCACTATCATGGAAAAGCACCAACTCTCATTGTGATAGCAGTTGTTGTAGAATGCACGAACATGATTTTATCTCCATCTCACATTATCCTTTTTTAGAGGCATCGATGCACAGCTTCAAAACCTTTCGGTAAAGGGAAAATGTAATCAAGGTTTTCTATTTCACAGATTTTCTACAGCCTTGTGGATCAATACTATATACATCTATGTTATAAATCAGGGGAGCCTACTTCTAAGAATTATTCACATAAACATGGCATGAAAATCAATATGAAGTCCAACAACACTCCTGTTTTTCCCATGAAGAAGCAGATCAGAGAAGCAGTGCAAACCTTGGGCCTAGTCCAAAGCACATAGAGGCCCTTCCATCTGAAACACTTAGTGAGCCTCTTCAAGGCCAGGAAACCAATTTTCAAAGAAGGAATGCAAAATAGGTGACAAAGTATGAGCACACATCCAAACAATGCAAAGGCAAAAACCACACACTCCCATAAAATAAAAGAAGTTATTCTAGTGAAATAATCCTAAACATATATTCTCTAATTTCTCAGTACTAGGAGGAGGGTAAACTGGAGTACTAGTATACCATCAAGGCCCACGATGGCCCCTTCCACACAGCTGAATAAAATCCCACATTTTCTGCTTTGAACTGGGATATATAGCAGTGTGGACCAAGGGTCCTTTCACACAGACCTATATCACAGAATATCAAGGCAGAAAATTCCACTATATCTGCTTTGATCTGGGTTATCTGAGTCCATACTCTAATAGTGTGGGATTTTCTGCCTTATTTATTTATTTCATATCAAAAGCATTGCATAAATTAGTATACAACTGATAAAAATAGAAGGTGTGCAGGTGGCTAAATATCTTTTGATCAAAAATGGGCAACAGCAAGGGCATTGCCTCCAACAATTCCTCCTCTGTACATGAGGCAGGGCACAGTGGACAAGCATACAGATGGAGATTTCTGTTCTGCTCCACAGTCACACAAGGTGTGGGATTCTTTTAGATAGTGCCATTTTGCCAGGTTGTCTTTTGATCTGCCCACTCCGCTTCTGAGTCTATTCAGGGACTTCCAGGTTGCCCATTCTTGGTTTGCCCCTGGAGGAAGACCCTCGCGGGGGACCATCCAGTTGGGATTTCCTGGTTTAGCTGCCCAGAGGGACACCCTTGCTGTTGCTGGGGGAACGCCAAGAAGAGTGGTAGTTCTCATAAAGCTTTTCCTTGATTTAAGTCTACTGGGAGGAGGCTGGTAGCCATGTAGAGGATGGCTTTCACAGTGTTCAACCTTATTTCTTTCACATTTAGCAGCAACTTCCCATCACACATTTGGGAGGGGAGGGCAATGCCAGCTAGCTTGCATTTTCTGCCTTTATATTCTGGGATATAGGTCTGTGTGGAAGGGCCCTTAGATATTACAGTTCAAAACAGATATTTGGGGATTTTCTGCCTTGATATTCTGGGTTATATGGCTGTGTGGAAGGGCCATAAGCCTTAAGAAAACAACCCTCAAGAGCAAATTAAGACAGACTGTATCTGAATTAGAAATAGCTATTTAATTCAGGTAAAAGATTTTCCCCAAGACTTTTCTTCAACTCATATAGTCCTTTGTACACATGGGGAGAGAAGCTTGGAGAAACACATATGAAGCTGAAAGCAGCAGATTATTTCTTATCTACTCTTCTTCCACTCAGATGTCTCTGAGGTAGGACAGACTGCACAACTCAACACTACATAAACAATGTGTTGTCGAAAGCTTTCATGGCTGGAATCACTGGGTTGCTGTGCGTTTTCCGGGCTGTATGGCCATGTTCCAGAAGCATTCTCTCCTGATGTTTCACCCACATCTATGGCAGGCACCTTCAGAGGTTGTGAAGTCTGCTGGAAACTAGGACATGTCTGTGAAATGTTTGGGATGGGAGAAAGAACTCTTGTCTGATTGAGGAAAGTGTGAATGTTGCAATTAACCACCTTGATTAGCACTGAATAGTCTTGCAGCTTCAAAGCATGGCTGCTTCCTGCCTGGGAAGAATCCTCACAACTTCTGAGAAGATATATAAACCCCAGGCAGGAAGTAGTCAGGCTTTGAAGCTGTAAGGCCATTCAATGCTAGTCAAGGTGGCCAATTGCAACATTCATATTTGCCTCAAGCAGACAAGAGTTCTTTCTCCCACCGTGGACGTTCCACAGATATATAAACCCTACTTGCCTAGTTTCCAATATAATCTATACCTCACAACCTCTGAGGCGGCCTGTCATAGATGTGGGTGAAACATTAGGAGAGAATGCTTCTGGAACATGGCCATACAACCTGGAAAACTCACAGCAACTACACACACAGTTCAAACTTAAGGAAGCAACACTCACCAGCTCTACTAGTGTCTCCAGCACCTATTGAGGCCTGCCTCGTGTGTGGGAACTTGAAACTAAGTATAATCCCCGATACGGTAATTCACATGAGTACAACTGTACATAGCAGTTGTATATTTTACTTTACAGATTTTTACAGATACTATTATATGCTTCGGCTGGGTTCGTCAGCCTCTTAATACATACTTGGGCTTTGCAGTATAAAACCCCAGGGACTCTGGGGTCAAATTCCTCTACTCCTAAATGTTAGGTGGTTTGGTTTCCCCAGATGCCCACTTGAAGACAAAATAGGGGTATGACAATATCTGAGAATATAGAACTTGGAAGCAGGGCATAAGGCAGTCACCTTTCACGGGTTTCTTGAAGTACTATTCCAGAACAATTAGTGAATGATGAGATGATCCCACAAAGACACCAGGAAAGAGCTACACCTGGCTTCTTATTAATCTCTAGCTCACCATTTATAAACAACACACATGCTAGGCAGCTTAGATCAGGCCTGGGCAAACTTGGGCCTTCCTCCAGGTGTTTTGGACTTCAACTCCCACAACTCCCACAATTCCTAGCACCTGGAGGAAGGCCCAAGTTTGCCCAGGCCTGGCTTAGATCCTACATCCCACTTCCATAAAAGAAGGATTTGGAGGCCTTTTCACCATACCATTAACCACCCTTGAACCAAAGCATAGTAGGAACTTCGAAATAGTTGTTCATCCATCCCATTGAATGGTTAAGGAACCATTTCCCTCACATCTGAGAGCAGCCAACAGGGCTCAAAAAGGAACAGCAATTTCAAAATCTGTTGGCTTCAGAGGACATTTTAGTTTCGAGCAGGCATGTGCTGGCAGAAAGGAGAAGCTGTACCCCCTCTTTGGGCTATATAGGAATTCAGATCAGGGATCCAAGGAGTGTTGGGCATTCCTAGCTGATAAAAGGGGGGGAAAGCAACAAATGTTTTCTGATTTGTTGTTCAAACTATCCAGTAGTATTTTACCATTAGCCATGCCCAAACCTGAATGGGAAATGGGATTTGTTGCTGTTGACACATATCTCAGTGCAAAACATTGGCCTAGCCATGAAGGAAGATATTCCAAAATTAATCTATGGATTCAATGTGTTGTTGAAGGCTTTCATGGCTGGAGTCACTGGGTTGATGTGAGTTTTCTGGGCAGTATGGTCATATTCCAGGAGAATTCCAGACATGAAACAATCAGGGCCAGCTAACACCTCCCAACAAAGGATTCCCTCAGGCAGGAAGTAGACAGGCTTTGAGGCTGGAAAGCCATTCAATGCAAATCAAGGTGGCCAATTACAACATTCACACTTGCCTCAAATACACAAGAGTTCTTTCTCCCACTTTGGACATTCTGCAGATATATAAACCTCACTTGCCTAGTTTGCAACAGACCCCTCAACCTCTGAGGATGATTGCCATAGATGTGAAAATATTCTGAAGCTAATCTATAGATTCACCAGTTAACAATACTGGTGAATCCACTCTGGGCCTTCCACAGATATATAAACCCCACTTGCCTAGTTTCCAACAAACCTCACAACCTCTGAGGAAGCCTGCCAAAGATATGGACAAAATGTCAGGATAAAATGCTTCTGGAACATGGCCATACAGCCCAGAAAACTCACAGCAACCCAATGATTCCAGTCATGAAAGCCTTCAAAAACACATTAAAGCAACAAATGTGTCCTAGGTCATGGTTCAAACTATCCAGTTGTATTTAACATTAGCCATGCCCAAATTTGAATGGGAAATGTGATTCATTGCTGTTGTCAAATATCTCAGTGCAAGACATTGGCCTAGCCATGAAGGAAGATATTCTGAAGCTAATTAACAATACTGGTGAATCCACTCTGGATCTTCCACAAATATATAAACCCCAGGCAGGAAGCAGGCAGGCTTTGAAGCTGTGAAGCCATTAAATGCTAATCAAAGTAGCCAAATGCAACATTCACACTTGCCTCAAACAGACATGAGTTCTTTCTCCCACCCTGGACCTTCCACAAATATATAAACCCCAGGCAGGAAGCAGGCAGGCTTTGAAGCTGTAAGGCCATTCATGGCTAGTCAAGGCCAAATGCAACATTCACACTTGCTTCAAACAGACAAGAGTTCTTTCTCCCACCCTGGACATCATTCTACAGATATATAAACCCCAGACAGGAAGCAGCCAGGCTTTGAAGCTGTAAGGCCATTCAATGCTAGTCAAGGTGGCCAAATGCAACATTCACACTTGCCTCCAACAGGCAAGAGTTCTTTCTCCCACCCTGAACATTCCACAGATATATAAACCCCAGACAGGAAGCAGCCAGGCTTTGAAGCTGTAAGGCCATTCAATGCTAGTCAAGGTGGCCAATTGCAACATTCACACTTGCCTCAAGCAGACAAGAGTTCTTTCTCCCACCCTGGACCTTCCACAGATATATAAACCTCACTTGCCTAGTTTCCAATATACCTCACAATCTATGAGGATACCTGCCATAGATTTGGCCAAAACGTCAGGAGAGCATGCTTCTGGAATATGGGCATACAGTTTGGAGGAAACTCACAGCAACCCAAATGTTTTCTGGCTCGTGGTTCAAACTATCCAGTAGTATTTAAGATTAGCCATGCCCAAACCTTAATGGGAAATGGGATTCATTGGTGCTGTCACATATCTCAGTGCTGCTGGCCTAGCAAGACGTTTGGGAGACATTCTGAAGTTAATCTATAGCTTCCCCAGTTAACCATACTCCTTCCTCCTCCTGGGCGCCCTTTAATGGTCTGGCCTGCCTTCTTCCAAAGACGGGCATGGCAAGGAAAGAAGGAAGGAAAGAGAGTGGACGTGCTGGGCTCAAAACTCCCCGATCCCAGGAAGAAATCCTTACCCCATGATGGCCAGTGAGACGAGCGTTGTGAGTGTTTTGGATGGATAATTCCTACAAGGATCTTTTGGTTTTTTCCCCGTCCTCTGGCCTTTCCCACTCAATGGTCCGGTGAGCAACGCGGACACTCCTCTTCTCGCCTTCTGCCGTGGTGTGTCTGTCTCTATAGATCCCACGCGAAACCCAGGTGGCCCCACGCGCCTCGGAGGCAGGCTTTTCAAACGCTAGAGTCTACAGGCATGTGGGAGCGGAGCCAGGGGGAGAAGGAAGGAAGGAAAGAAGGAAGGAAGGCTCTCGCTCTCTCTCTCTTTCGGTGCCTACTAGGAAGCCAGTCCGGGAAGCCTCTCCCCCATGGCCTCGGGGCTGCCCCTGCCTTGTCCTGCAGCGTGGGGTCCAGGGGCAGCTCCAGCTCCTCGCCAAGGAGGAGGAGGAGGAAGAGGAGGAGGAAGAAATCCCCTCCTTCTGCGGGGAGAAGGAGGAGGAGGAGGAGAGGCGCGCTCCTGCTCTCTCTTCTTATCGGCGAGGATTAGCAGCCCAGATGCTGCCTCCAGCAGTCAGCCAGCTAGCCAGGCAGTCAGTCAGTCAGTCCTCTGGCCCGGGAGGCGCTCCTTCTCCTCCTCCACCACCGCCGCCGCCTTTCCTCCGGCGCAGCGCGGGATCCGGGGGCTTGCGGTGTGCGCAGCGCCGCCCTTCTTCTTCTTCCTCCTCCTCCTCCTAACACCCCCGCCAGCACCAGCAGCAGCGGCATGGGGGGTGTCGCTTCATTTTCCCAGGCAGGAGCAGCAGCAGCAGCGGCAGCAGAGGGAGGAAGAGGAAAAGGAAGCCGTTCCGCCGGCGCTGACATCGGGCTCCGGGAGGAAAAGAGAGAGAAGCGGCGGCGGCTGCAAGGCACTAGCCGCTCATCCCCTGCGCCAGGGATGGATGGAGGGACGAGTGGGGAAGGCTACACTGGGGGAGGAGGAGGAGGAAAAAGGGGAGGAGGAAAAGGGAAGAGGAGGAGGAGGAGGCGGCTCCTTATCCCGGCGTCGCCTGCTTCATTCACGCCTGTCCCCGCAGTGGGTCTGCCATCTGCTCGGACGGGGAAGGAGGCAGGCGCACATTCATCATTCCCAGCAGAAAGGGAGGAGGAGGAGAAGGAGGAGGAGGAGGAAGAAGAGGAGGAGGAGGAAAAGGAGGAGGAGGAAGAGGAGAAGGAGGAAGAGAGGAGGAAAAGGAGAAGGAGGAGGAGAAGGACGAAGAGGAGGGAGAGGAAGAGAAGGAGGAGAGGAAGAGGAGAAGGAGGACGAGAGGAGGAAGAGAAGGAGGAGAGGGGAAGGAAGAGGACAAGAGGGGGGGAGGACGATGAGGAGGAGAAGAAGAGGAGGGGAGGAAAGGAGAAGGAGGAAGAGAAGGGGGAGGAGGAAGAGAAGGAAGAGGATTAGAGGGAGGAAGGGGAAGAAGAGAAGGAGAGGAGGAGGAGGAGTGGCACCGAAGCAGCAGCAGAAGGGCCAAATCCGCTGCGGAGAGGGCAGGGGGAAGGCGGAGGCGCAGGCAGAGGAGGAGGAGGCGCCTTTCCCGCTCGCTGTGCAGAGCCCGGGGTCAACCCGTGGCGCCTGCTCCTGCTCCTCCTCTTCTTCACACCTTCCTTGCTCGGCTCTGCCTTCTCCCGCTCCTCTCCGGCTCTTGCCCTCCGCTTCTCGGCCCTCTCCCACCGCGGGGAGAGGAAGGCAGGGGCAGCGAGGCTGGAAGGGGCGCCCAAGCTAGCTGCCCGTTTCCTCCTCCTCCTCCTCCCTCTCTCCCACCCACCGCGGGGAAAGGCAGGGGCTAAGGCTGGAAGGGGAGCCCTGCTGGTCCCGAGAGGCTGCGCCGCTCAACGCTCCCCCTCTCTCTGTCTCTCTGCCTGTCGTTCTCTGTGCCTGGCTCTACTCCACAGCGACGCTGTCAGGAGCACCTGCTTCCTCTGCCTCCATCCTCCGCTCGGGGGACCTTTAAGTAAGGAGACGTCACCACGCTCCCCTACGCACCCGGCGTCACCCACTCCGCTCCCGGCGCTGACGTCACCGGGGTGCGGGGGATGATGTCAGAGTGGTCCACGCCGCCGGAAGCGGGGCTATAATAGGGAAGGCGGAGGGGAAGGCGAGCCGAGCCCCCCTCCGCAGTTCCCCCGCAAGGAAACCAAATAGAGTGCATGCCCAGGAACCCAGGGCTTGCCTCTTCCTCGGTAACGTAACTTTGCAAAATGGGGAAGGCAGCGTGGGGAACGAAAACACATACACACAAACACACACACTGCTTTCCTCCATTGAACATCGAGAAAACCAAAGTGCTCTTCCAGCAGTCACCAGCCAATCACTCTCCAATGCCAGAAATACAGCTTAATGGTGTAACATTAGAAAATGTTGACCATTTCCAATACCTTGGCAGCCACCTTTCCACCAAAGTCAACATTGACACCGAAATACAACACCGCCTGAGCTCTGCGAGTGCAGCTTTTTTCCGAATGAAGCAGAGAGTGTTTGAGGACCGGGACATCAGTAGGGATACCAAGGTGCTTGTCTATAAAGCTACTAGCTGTACCCTGCCACGCATTGCTGTGGCCTATAGTAAGAATTTTCGAAGTAGAGGTAGATATCTGGACTGTTATGAAAGAGAGGTACCTACCTATTCCTTCCCCCTTTTTCTTCCCTTTTCTCTCCTTTCTTCCTTCTCTACCTCTTTCTTTCATTCCTTCTTTCACTCTTTGGTTTCCTCCCTTCCCTCCTTTCTCTACTTCCTTTGTCTCCTTTCTTCCCTCCCTGTTTCCATCCTTCTTTCACTTTTTATTTCCTTTTCTCCTTCCTTCCTTCTTTACCTCTTTCCTTCCCCCCCCTTCCCTTTTTCTTTCCTTACTACTTTCTCTTCTTCCTTCCTTCAGCACCTTTCTTTCCTTCCTTCTCTCCTTCCTTCTCTCTTTCCTTCCTTCCCCCTTTCCCTCCTTCATTCCTTCCCCTTTTCCCTTCCTCCTTTCTTCTCTCCTTCCTTCCTGTCTCTTCTCGCTCAATACCATGGTAGAGTCTCTTCTAAGTCTATTCTATGAGTCTATTTAATATAGTATTATATAGTAGTAACATTATATTATATAGTACTAGCTGTCGCCTGCCATGCGTTGCTGTGGCCCAATCTGTGTATATGTGTTGTGTGTGTGTGTACATATGTATGTATTGTGTGCATGTATATTTGTGTATATGTGTGTGTTTGCATTTATATATGTGGTTTTGCACATGCGTTGTAATGTATTTTTTATTTTTTGGCTTTTTAAGTCTTCTGCTGTGTTTTTCAGTGTTTTTATGAGTGATGGTCACTCCTTGGTCTGACTTTGGGTGCATCTACACTGTTGATTTAATAAAGGAGAATGAAGCTGGTGAGGGGAGGAGAAAAGGAAGGAAAGAAAGGGAGGAAGGGAAGGGAGGTAAGGAGAAGGAAGGGAAGTAGGGAAGGGAGGGAAGGAAGGGGTTGGACCTGATGGCCTTTAGGGCTCCCTTCCAACTGGTTGGTCATCTGTTATGAGGGCTTTGATGGTGTCTTCCTTTACTGCCAAATGAGGTTGGGCTGGATGGTCTTTAGAGCTCCTTTCCAAGCAATGTCAGTTTCGTGTGTAGCTGTAGAATTTGAAGAGGCATGAATGGAGGGCAAAATGGCACCTTCCTCCTTCCCTTTTCCTTTGGAAGTGTGTGTGTGGGAGACAGAGTCAGAATGTGTGCACAGAGTGTGGCATGCCTCCCTCTTTTTTCCTTCCCCCCTCTCTCTCCTCCTCCCCTCCTCCTTCTCCTCAGCTTCTGCCCTTTGATCCTTTGCCTTAGTGTTAGTTAGGGGCTGAGAGACACACAGGGAGCAGCAACCATTGCCACCCCTGCTGCTTTGGAACCCTCATTCTGTGTTCTCAGCGTGAGGGGGGCAGGGGAGGTGTGTTGTCTTCTTCCTTTTTTTAATTTAAAGGTGTTTTGTGGGGTTTTTTTTCAGTGATGGTCACTCCTTGGATTGTGAGAAATTTTGTTGCCAAATTTGGGGTCATTTGGCCCTGTAGTTTTTTTTTGTTTTTAAGGTACTCATTATTCACAGAGCATTTATATATAGGTAGATTGTCCTCCCAACCCTGTTATACGCCTACGAAACGTGGACTCTCTACAGACATCACATGCAACTCCTGGAACAATTCCATCAGTGCTGCCTCTGGAAAATCCTGCAAATCTCTTGGGAAGACAGGCACAATTAATACTTTTTGATACCACTTTAACTGCCATGGCTCAATGCTATAGAATCCTAGCATTTGTGGTTTGGTGGGACGACAGCACTGTTTGATGTGGTAGATAAGGGGTTTCCCCTGACATTAAATCCAGTCGTGTCCAACTCTGGGGGTTGGTGCACATCTCCATTTCTAAGCCGAAGAGCCGACATTGTCTGTAGATGCCTCCAAAGTCATGTGGCTGGCATGACTACACGGAGCGCCTTTACCTTCCCGCCAGAATGGTTCCTATTTATCTACTCACATTTGCATGTTTTCAAACTGCTTAGTTGGCAGAAGTTGGGGCTGACAGTGGAAGCTCACGCCACTTACCGGATTTGAACCTGTAACCTTTCGGTCAACAAGCTGAGCAGCTCAGCAGTTTAACCCACTGCATCACTGGGGGCTCCTTGTGTTGCTAAAGTTGTAAAATTACAACTCTCATGATTCCATAGTATTGAATCATAGCTACATTAATTCTGAGCAGATGCAATTTGCGATGCTGGAGACCAAACCAGAAATCCCATGACTCCATAGCATTGATCCATGGCAGTTACAGTGGTACCAACCTGCATTAATTCTTCTGAGCAGATGCAATTTGTGAAGCTGGAGACCAAACAAGAAATCCCATGACTGCATAGCATTGGCCAAACTACATTAATTCTTCTGTGACTCTGGAGATCAAATCCCCACTAGATGATTTTGTGTAAGTCACATGCTCTCAGCCCAATCTGAACGAGTATTACCAAAAGACCATGACAGGCAGGCCCGTAGCCAGGATTTTGATTCGGGGGGGGGGGGGGGGGCTGAGTTTGATTCGGGGTGGGGGGGGGCTGAGTCTGAGTGAAAGAGGGTCTACCCTAGCAAACTTTTTGTATCGTTACCCCAATACCCCCATGCATATGAGATATATTGAGCATAGTGATCAGATCATGATATGAATAAACATAACAGTTTGAATAATATACCAGTAAGGCCTTCTCGCAGACCAACATGAGAATTTAGTGAAGCCCCTCAAGCCCCCCCCCCCCCCCCCCCCCCGCAGCTACATGCCTGATTATAGGTTTGCCTGAAGGCTATCACAAGTCAGAAACAAATTGAAAGCACACAATAATAACAAGTAAAACAACCAATTCTTTAAAATTAAACTTTGGAGATGAGTGCCATTCAGGTTTTCCTTCCTGTGCTTCAGTGGTTTCCTTTCAGCGGAGGTAAATTCATTGCTCACTCTTTTCCTCTTGCGGATATTTGATGGCTGACATTATCCATTCTTTGCCCACATTTACCCTTCTGTGGTGCTGTTTAATTAATATACTCCTGTCTGATTGAATCTTGTAATGTCTCAGTTTACATATAAGACACGAAGCCTAACCGCCTCAACTGCCATTCTCATGGAAACCAGTCCAGAACCTTTTTCACTCCAGAAGCACAGAAAAAGGACATAATTTTCACAACCCAACTTGTTTCAGGTGAATTAAGGAAAATGCCCAAGTTGTCTTTATAAACATTATGACTCCAAATGGGAAGGAGATGGTTTTACTTAACTTCAGGACTCTGAGTCCTGATTACCTAATGAAAGCTAAAATGTCTCACAGGAAACATTCACACCACTATTTATAGACCTGTTTTCTCTTAAGTGTTTAGAAGTCTAAAAAGAACCAGCCAAGAAAATAGGATGGGAAGCCAGATTTCAGGCTTCAATACAATCTGGATGAACTAGAGACTTTTAATTGTACTAAATTGGCTCCTTTACTTATCCTGGCATCCTTAAATGTTTTAACAAGTAGGTAGGCCTTATATCACCTAAATATGACTTCGCATGAATCCATTTCCTTCTCAAGAAATCATATTAAATTTCCTAGAGAAGTGCGAGCAACATGAAAATATACAGGAGTCTGTATTAATTATTATTATTATTATTATTAAACTTTATTTGTACCCCGCTAGCATCTCCCGAAGGACTCGATGCCGCTTACAAAGGCCAAGGCCTCAAACACACAATATAACAATACAAAACCTAAGCAAATTAAAAACAATTAAAGCATAATAAACAACAGGCAATAAACAATACACTAAAACACAATACAACTGGGCCGGGCCAGAGTAATGGGTACAGGATTAAAAGTGCTGATGTGACAGGTGGTATCTAAGGCATTATAGGGCAAGTGCAGTGTGCGGTGTGCAGCAATCTTAGTTCTAGTAAAGTGCTTATGGGACTTGTATTGGAGATTTCCTAATCTGGGAAGGCACATCGGAACAGCCAGGTCTTCAGGTTCTTTCTGAAGACTGCCAATGTAGGGGCCTGTCTAAGATCTTTGGGGAGGGTGTTCCAGAGTCGGGGGGCCACCACGGAAAAGGCCCTGTCTCGTGTCCCCACCAAGCGTGCTTGTGACGCAGGCGGGATCATGAGCAGGGCCTCTCCAGATGACCGAAGTGAACACGTGGGTTCGTAGATGGAGATGCGGTCACGCAGGTAGGGTGGTCCCAAACCGTTCAGGGCTTTGTAGGTAAGCACCTGCACCTTAAATTGGGCTCGGAAAATAAACGGCAGCCAGTGGAGCTCCTTGAACAGGAGGGCTGACCTCTCTCTGTATTAAATGTAAATGTGTGTGACATGAACGGGGCACAGAGTGGTATGAGCTGTGTTGCCAGCAAGTTGCATGGCAGTGACAATGAGGTAATTGTCACAGCCAGTAGTTTGCATTTCTCTCTCATTTCACTCAGTAATCTCACTCTGACTTCACTTTGTATCAACAAAACTCTGGATAGTATTCCTTGCAACTGATGAATTGAACTATAGGGTGTATCTACACGGTGGAGTTAATGCAGTTTGGTGCCACTTTATTTGCCACGGCTCACTGCTATGGAATCCAGGGAGCTGTAGTTTAGTGAGGCACGAGCTCTTTTTGGAAGAGAAGGCTAAAGTCTTTCCACCAGTACAACTCCCAGGATTCCACAACATTGAGCTATGGGAGTAAAGTGCCAATCTGCATTAATTCTTCAGTGTAGATCAGTGTTTCTCAACCTGGGGGTCGCGAGGCGATGTCAGAGGGGTTGCCAAAGACTATCAGAAAACACAGTATTTTCTTTTGGTCATATGGGTTCTGTGTGGGAAGTTTAGCCAGTTCTATCATGGGTGGGGTTCAGAATGCTCTCTGATTATAGGTGGACTATACATCCCAGCGACTACAACTCCCAAATGTCAAGGTCTATTTCCCCAAACTCCACCAGTATCCACATTTGGGCATATTGAGTATTTGTGTCAAGTTTGACCCAGATCCATCATTGCTTGAGTCCACACTGCTCTCTGGATGTAGGTGAACTACAACTCTAAAACTCAAGGTCAATGCCCACCAAACCCTACCAATGATGTAACACAATTTATGTTCCTGAGTAGTAGTAGTAGTAGTAGTAGTAATAGTATTATGCCCTATTTCTCAGAGAGGACTCAGGGCAGATTCCAGCATACACGATCACAAAGGCAAACATTCAATGTCTAGAAACAACCAAACATAGATAAAGGTAAAGGTTCCTCTTCTGACTCTGAGGGGTGGTGCTCATCTCCAGTTCTGGGGGTTGGTGCTCATCTCAATTTCTAAGCCGAAGAGCCTGCATTGTCCGTAGACACCTCCTAGGTCATGTGGCCAGCATGACTGCATGGAGTGTCGTATACCTTCCCACCGAGGCAGTACCTATTGTTTTTGAACTGCTAGGTTGGCAGAAGCTGGGGTCAATAGTGGGAGCTCACCCTGTCCTGCTGATTTGAACTGCCAACCTCCTGGTCAGCAAGTTCAGCAGCTGAGCAGTTTAACCCGTTGCGCCCCCACGGTCATTTTCTAATTGGTTCTATCATAAAACATGGGAAAAGTTCATTAAACTGCAAAACAACCTTTGTTTTTGTGGTCTGCACATTGAAAGGTTAAAATTGGCATATTTTCATTAAGGGAAATTATAAATGAAGTTCCGAGACTGAAGGAAATAACAATACTACCCTCAGTCACAAAAATGAAGTGTCTGGAGTATAACAACTACTTTAAAAGTAAGTACCACACAATTAAACAGGAAATAACACTTTCAAACCAGGAACACAAAAAATTTCAAATTATGTTGCTAATTGTTTCATATGAAAGAGATCTACAGTAAGTGTCTGTTGCAAGCATACTTTTGTTATCATAATTTTAAGTGTTGATTGGTTAGCTGGAGCAATTCTACTGCCATTTACTTTTCCTAGACAGTATCTCATTATTTCAGGCAATTTACTACAATACCTAGTAAAAGCTCTTTTCTTTCAGGAAAAAATCATTTTCTTTTACAAAATAGCTTTTCTTATGCACTTTTTTTTCTTGGCTGTAATCAGGTGTCTAAAAGCAGACTGATAATAGCATGTGAGCATAATTTTCTAGACCCAAGAGCTATTTGATTCAGTCCATATAGCTGGAAATAAAATTTTGATCTAATTGCTAGTCCCAAATATAGTAGATCCATCAAGTCAGCTGCTAATTAGTAACTCAACATTTGCATGTATTTCTCATGCTCCCAACTGGACATAATCTAGAAGTAAGGGGCAGGGTATGGAGACCAAATGGAGACCCTTTGGATCAGATTAGGCCTTGAGGCCAGATTTTCTTCTCCTGATCTGTTGTCACATCTTTGAGATGTGTTTTATCAGAGAGTTACACTTATGTATTGTGTTGAAGGCTTTCACGACTGACATCACTGGAGTGTTGTGTGGTTTCTGGGCTGTATGGCCCTGTTCAAGCAGCATTTTCTCTTGATGTTTTGCCTGCATCTGTGGCTGGCATCTTCAGAGGATCAGGAACAATTTCATCATGCCTGGGATCCCATGGCTGTTGAGAGCCCTTCTCTCTATGTTCCTCTGTGGAGGAAGGAGAGCAGCAGAAGTACTCAACTTAATTCCTGCCCAATTTTTCCTTGTATGTCATGTTTTACTTAGATTGTAAGCTTGAGATCAGGCTAATTGTAAGCTGCTCTGGGAATATGTATTGTTGAAGGCTTTTCTGGCTAGAATCACTGGGTTGTTGTAGGTTTTTTCAGGCTATATGGCCATGTTCTAGAGGCATTTTCTCCTGACATTTTGCCTGCATCTATGGCAAGCATCCTCAGAGGATGCTTGCCATAGATGCAGGCGAAACGTCAGGATGAAATGCCTCTGAAACATGGCCATATAGCCCAAAAAAACCTACAATTGCTCTGGGAATCTTTGTGGCTGAAGGGAAGATAATAGATACAATGCATTAATTAATAAAGCCTTTATTGTAGCATAAGCTTTCAGGACTGCCTGACAGATGCATGAAGTGATTTACTGAATGTGTGTATTATGTGTTATATGTATCTTAAAGTGGACATGCTCTGCTGTGTTCAACGAACTCAAGTCAAAACATCAATCAATATAAGAGACTGTTTTAATTATTTTATTATAGTGGCAAATAAAGAAACTGAACTACAACAGATAATTTTGTGCAATGCTCTTAATGTTAAATTCACAAAAATCCTAGATAGTTGTATGTGACATTTGATGATGACATATTTAAATTGGTAGCTGAGCAAGGTGCAACTTCCATTATTGCTATTAAGGAATCATGTTCCTTAAAGTAAATCCTTCTTTAGTGTATGTTGCTCATGGGAGAATGAACTTTGAATTTGTATCTTTAATTTGAATGAGAAATGAGAACAAATCAAGCATCTGTCTCATTTTTTTTCCTAATCTTTGTGAGCTAATTTTTCAGAGTACTATATTCCAATCATGGGATAGCTAAGTCAAACTTTTCAGATTTGTCCAATATCTGGCAATTTCTGTGTAAGCAGATGCCAGTACTTTAATTAGCAAAGCCTTATGCCATATACTCATGTATAAGTCTATAAATTTTTAGAGAAAATTCAACTAAAAAAACTGAATTGATTTGGCCTCAAAACCTGCCTTCAGCTTTTACATGAGATCGACTTATATATGATATATATATTATAGCCTCATTACGTCAATGTCTGTTTGGTTGCATGCTGCAAGTTGTTTCTGGCATGAGAGAATCAGCTGTCTACAATTACGTTGCCCAGGGAATGCCCGGATGTGTTACTATCCTACAGAGAGGTTTCTCTCATGTCCCCTAGAGATGATCTACAGCAGTGGATCTCAACCTGGGGTCCCCAAATGTTTTTGGCCTTCAACTCCCAGAAATCCTAACAGCTGGTAAACTGGCTGGGATTTCTGGGAGTTGTAGGCTAACCAATGTGGATGTTGTTCTCCTCATAATTACTGGTTGCAGCTTTTTGGACCTGCTGAAATTTCTAAATAGCTTTCAAAGACAGTGCTATATAGCATGTGTTGAAGGAATCTAAACTGGATGCAAATAAGGTATGTGTCACTGTGAACACATCTGACATCTCAAGAAACATGTGCAATTGATGCAGTAGTGTGGTAGTACTGTTAGTTACCACAGGACACTAGGGAATCCAGGCTAAGGACTGAATTCAGGAATATCCACGATCTGGGAACTGTGTTTTAAGGGAATGTTATTTCATCCAGCAGTGATTAAATCCCTATTACAACCACACTGTGAAAGTGTCTAGGAAAGTGTCTAGAAAGTGTCACACTGTGAAAGTGTGGTTCTTAATCTGTGGACTGCAGACCACCAGTGGGCTGCGGGGAAGAAAATCTGGTCCACGAGCCTCCTCCCTCTTTATTTATTTTATTTTATTTCCACGCCTTTTGCACCACCTGCCACTCCTTCCTTGTCGCTGAATATGGCACATGTTCTGTATCAGAAACTAGAGCTGATGTGGTCTATCCAATGTGGTTTTCTGAATCAGCATCCCAAATAACCAAACCAAATCTAAAGTTGACCAAAACTGATTTGTAATCCATTTGGTACTAATGTTGGAGAGTGGTCCCTGGTCAAAAAAGATTGGGACTCACTGGTATTGAAGTCCCTCCTTCCATATTGTAGAATACTAACTCCTTAGAGGCCTGACAGGAGATGACACTACATCCAGTCTCAAAATTCCAGCATCAGAATAGTACTAGGATTATTGTTGAAATCTTTGGGATCTAAAAGTCTTCCTGTTATATGGTTTTTAGAAATAACTTTGGGGGCATAAATGTATGAACATCTTTTCTTAAAGATTTACCCATCTTTCTTTTTTAAAAAAACATATACTGTGATCCTTTTTCTCATGACTTTTATATTTCTCATTTTCCCCCAATAAAAATAAGCTTAAGAGAAAATAAGAAAGGGGAGACAACATTTATTCCCAAATTTTTCCATTTCCCACACATATGCCATTTCTCTCTCATTAGTATGCACAGGTTAATTCTCAATTGTGTCTCTACACCAGATTACAAGTATACTTCGATTAACAAAGTATTTGTATTTCTGGACATTACTTTTTCACAGAAAATTTGGTACCAAAGGCATAAATAACATGAAAAGCATAGGCAAGCTTCCTACAGTGTAGACACACAGAGAGAAAGCAGTTCAATATATTCTAGCAAACCTTTAAAACAAATAAACCACAATGTTCATGTGCAATGGAATAACTAGGTCAATTAAGTAAGGAAGCAAGAATAAATAAATGAAATATATTGAACCTTCTAGATATCATTTGAAGGTTTCTTATGAAATGGATTTGTTCACTGAGGTATGCCTGTATACATGATTACTGCAATTTTCTGACTGTAAAAAATAGAATGTGTTTTATTTTCATGGTAGATTGCTTTCCTTCAGATTCCTGTTCTCAACTCTCTGCCAGGAGAGAAGAGCCAAGCCTTCTGTGATCTGGAAGTTTATTCAAGAATAGGAAGTTGCAAGAGCTGCACAATGCTGTTTGATTGACCCTGCATTGTGTAGTGGTTTCGGTCTTGGACTGGGACTCTGGGAGACCAAAGTGTAGATCCCCAGCCAACCAGTGAAACTGACTGGGTGACCTTGGGTAATTCCCATTCTCTCACCCTTAAAGGAAGACAATTTCAAGCTTCCTGTGAATAAGTTTTGCTAAGACAAATCTATGATAGGGTAGCCATAAGCCTGAATCATCTTGTAGGCAAATAACAACAAACTAGTAACATTTCAAGCCTTCCCTCTGTGAACTACCATATGCAAAACTGATGGAAGATTATATGTTTTAAATGGAATGAATATCCATGTATAAGAACTGGAAATGTATAGTAATAAATGACCTATTCATCCAGTTCAGAATATGAAGAATTCATAATTGTTTCGACAATAGACCTGATATTACACAAGAATATCGAAGACATTATAGAACATACTAAAAAAGTATGGAGTGGGGAAACTGCTGTTTGTTATTTACCAACTGAAAACACTGCATTGCAAGTACAACCCACAAAACACACACGTATTTTAATTTGTTTTGGCTCACTGCATATTCAAATAGCCTCCTTTAGTTCATGTGGTTGTTTTTTAAGTGCCTTCAGGGGCAAAGGATATATGCATCAGGGCTCTTGCCATGAGGCTCCATTAATGGATTCGTGTTTGGAAAACCCTTCAACTACTACAAAAAAATCCACATCTTGTTTGCAATAGCACTGCAGATTCTGCATTTTTGCAAGTTTTGGGTACTGCAATAGATATAACTGAACATCCAAAACTGATTGCTGAGCAGCCAAGTCAACATACATTATCTAAAAGGTTAAGATGCCACAATTCAGCATGCTAATGGACAAGTATTACATATGCAAGATCAATTTCAAAGTACCATGGCTGGACTTGCAGTGTTCCCTGAAAATATGGGCCTAGCAGATTGTGAAAGAGGTCAGTCCTGTCCAGCCAAAACATCAAAATGCACTTGTCAGTCTTTGAGAAAATCTTAAATCATGATGCCTGGAGAGGCCACGGCACCATACTTTCCTATCTTTGCTATGGGGAAAGATGCAAATGTTTCAAATCCAGCAACTGCTAGTCATAACAACTTTCACAGTTCAATGAATGGCCATGGAAATGTATCCTCAAGAGACTACTTTCCCAGAGACCATGCTGCCCAACAGCTAGAAGGTCATTTCACCCAGTCTGATAATGTCACCAGAATTTCTGGTGACTGGGCAAGACAACAGGCTCAGTTTGATGACAACTGTGGCTGACTCTGAAGATAAAAGGTAAACAGGAGAATGAAGAATAAACCAATGGCTCCTTCTGTAGATGGGCAGCCCTTGGAGCAGGCAGCCCAAAGTAGAAACTTGTCTGGTTTGGTGTAACTCCACATTTGCTATTGTGTTCAATCTCCTGGAGATCACATCAGCTCTTTATGGAAGGGTTACATATTGGACATTCAGAGTTGGGCATTTAAATGCTTGTGGTGAGAAGCTGTTGATTCCTCTTAACATGCTGTCACCATTATCTGGGAAGATTGGGGTCTCTTGAGAGGCATAGGTATGGGGAAGAAGGGAGAGGTGAGGACATTGCATTCGTTGAATTAGGAGTTCTACCTTTCCAAAGCAATTTTTTAGCATTGCAGGGAGTGAGACACAAAACTGATTACACCTAGAACTGTCGTATTTCCTGTATTTACATCCTCTAGGTAACTGTTGCCTCTTTCTTTTAGATATCTAAAGTATTTATTTACTATTTATTTATTTACCCTTCTCAGCCCTCAGGCAACTATATTTCTAAATGCTAAATTATTGAAGGAAAAATTCATGGGAGAGAGAGCACTGTCCTTATTCCCAAACTCTATATACTTGGGTTTCAACACACCCTGGAAATTAAACCTTGCAAAACAGCTCTATCTCTTTGTCTTACCAAGGAAGACTAGAAAGGGAAACAGCTGCATTGAATTATATTCACAAATAGTTTCTCTGTGTGGGTGAAAAATATACATTGTGGAGAAAATAACAAATAAATTGCATGGCATTTGTAAGAAAGACAAGTTTTGCTCTTCTTGGAAAGAAAGTTGTTCCCAACTAGATTTTGTTTAGATTTTAAGGGGAAATTAGGTGCTGTTGATGTCTTTTATTGTGCTTAGAGAAGGCCACATCTCAGCCTCACATTTTTTTAATTCTAAGCTTTTCTATAGCTCTCTTCCCCCAGTGATCTGAAAACATTATTTCAGAAAGCAACCTCAACAGCAGAACCAAGGATTAGTCATTATGCAGGCTGTATTGTAGTCAGAAAGCTCACCTGCTGGGCCATAATACCTTTTATAATATAAAGATTTAGTTCATTGTGTTTCCAGACAGACATTTTATTTTGTGCGTTTTTGCAGCCTATTTTTGAGACTAACCCAGGATAACAATTCCTCCCAGGAATTCGCAAAAGTGATAAATGTTCTAAGGTGCCTCAGGTGGTTTCACACAACCTAATGCTGCCCCATCATTATCCATGGCTTGAGTTTTGACCCTGATTGAAATTCAGTCCCACCAGAGCAGTGCTTGGACAGCTGTTGAGCTAGGGATTACCCCACTCCACAGAAATAGCAGAGTAGTTTGTGGAGTTTATCACACGAGGCAGGAAAATTGAAAATATAGCGGGAAAACATCGTCTTTGCTTTGCACTTATAACATGATGCCACTACTTTCTCATCACTCTCCTGGAAGTGTTTATGTTACAAACACAAATAATCCACTAATACTCTCCTTTGGTAAAACAAACAAACAAACAAAAACCCTTCCAATGGCCTCTCACTGAGATGAATCTGAAGCAAATATGCTGTTGTTCTGCTGTAACTGTGATTGCTTGTCTAAAAGACTATCATTTATAGATTCAGCACTTTGACAATCAGCCTGGAACTCAACCACAAACAGGAGCCCTTTGCCTAAAAAGAAAAATAAGAAAGCTGCTGTTTATTAACAAAGATACACTGGGATAGGAAGGCATAGCTATTGGGAGAGAGTGAAACAAGACCAACCCCCTCCAAATAAGAACTCTATCCTCCACATTAAATTTTGCTTCAGTCACCATATTTCTTACATTGGACTAACTCAATGCAATGAGGCATCCAAAAAGAAAAGGTAGGCCAAGTTATCAAAAGGACACAAATACAGCAAGTAGAAGAACTGAACAATTTTCATTCACTGCAATGTGTGGAATTTGGAGAATGCAGAGACACGTTTTTGTTTGGAGGGGCAATGTCCTCATTTTGCCACCCCCAATACACCCCTGAACATGGAAAACCGTAGGTGTAACTAGCTAAGTTGGAGGGACAAGAGGTCCTAATTTGCTCCAAACAAAGCCAAGATATCTATTCTCTGTATGGCAGGGGGTTGGCCTAGATGACCCTTGTTGTCTCTTCCAACTCTATGATTCTATGGTTTTATAAAATGGGTGAGGGTAAAAAGTCACATTTTTGAAGGGGCCTAAATTGCATCTCTTTAACAGCCAGGACCTTCTTCTGCTACTACTCTCTGGCAGAGCAAATAGGCTGCTTGATACCAGTCCAGACATAGCCAGCTTTACTATTAGGCAGATTGAGGTAGATTCCTCAGGCAGTAGTTTATGGGCATTGTGAACATGCAACAAATGATTAGTTTTTCTATTTGTTAATTTTTTGTCACCAGGAACAGGAATACTTGCTTGTAAGATTTTCTGCCACAAATAATAAAACCTGTTGATCTTAGGGTACTATGCTTTTTGAATGGGAATAGGCACCTTTTGCTGCCCCACATCAGGAACAGAAATGTGCTAGGTCTACATGGGAGAGGCTCTGTGCCATCAAGAGTGAAAACATCTTGCTGCCACTGAGCATAGACATGGGGTGCCTTCATGGAGATGGCTATTTCCTGAGGATCCTACTGGAGATGTAACAAGGCAGCAACAGCAGAATGGAACCTAGGAGAAGGATTTATATGGCACTCACCTGTTCCACCTGCAATTCACTGTATTTTTCTGATTTACAAAGCTTAAAAATCTATACAAATTCATAGAAAGTAGCATTTTTTTCTTTATTTGTACCTTGCTTGTTGCCAAAGCCAGAACTCATGGTGGGATAGAATTAAGCTGCACGTTGGTTACTCCAATTTACAGAATTTACACAATTTACAGTGTGCATGTTGTCTGTCCTCACAACTAATAGTATTTACAAATCAGAATCTCAGTTATTGAAATGTTGGTTTTTATGTCAGAACAGCACTATCAACACACAAGATGAAGATAACAGCCGGTTTATACAAAGGATAGGATCTCAAGTACATCATGTAGTAGTAGGGAAAAACACTATGGGAGGAGAGTCCTGTGGGCACAAAATGCTGGCTGACTGTTGGGCAAAAATAGAAAATGGGGTGGGAGGAGGAATGGAACTAAATACCCTGGAAAAAGGCATGTCTGACTCACTGAAACACTAAAGAGGAGCAATCCACAAGGCACCATTTGTTGCAAGTTTCACTCATATCCTTAAAATAATGCCAGTTATAGCTTATAATATTATAGTTCTGCCATGCTTATTACTCATTTTTGACACACACAATTCAGACCCATAGGATGAAGAGAACTATTAATTGGTTACCTAAGCTTTTTAGCATTACATAGATTTTTAAAATTCAAGATTGTCCATAATGAACAAAGATCTAGAAAATAATGTGCCAAAGTAATTAAAACATAATCATATGAATAGCATGTTTGCTGATCAATAAAGGGCGTAATTAAACTCACAGCACATTGCATATATTAAAAGCTGAAGTTAAGGTTGCTATAGAAACCTTAACTTTGAGTTCTTTTCTATTTGCAGGTTTAAATTTTAGTCTCAGTGTTGCATTAACGTAGGGGTTATTCTTCCCAGCAACTACATTTGACAATAGAAGATTATTTAGGAGCTTGGTATTTCAAATATGTCCAACATTGCGGTTCATTTTCTGAACAATGTTTGAAATCACGAAGAGTAGAAATATATATACTCTGATCATAAATCTTCCAAAATGATCTGCCTTTAATATATTTATGCAAAGGTGATAGCCATTTTAAGACTTCAGTTGCACTAACGTCATGGAGGAACTGTCTTCCTTTTCATTTTCAGCTAAGCTGAAAAAAATCTACACTATTAAGGTCACTCAGCTGAAGCAAATGTGGAAAGATTAGCAAACATGGATTATAAATTGAAAAAGTAGTAAGCAAACAACTATGCAGAATATGTAGGAAGTCTAATAGATACAGGCAATTTTTGTATTTGTGGGCTAATGCTGCATTTTCTCCTAGTCTTATGGTCCATCAACCAGATTCTGGTGTCAAAGACACACAACAGAACTGAAGAATTTTGAGCTCAGGAATTTGTGACAAATATCAGAACTGAACGGAGCTCACATTCTTTACAAAATTCCAGTTCTCATTACCGCAAGCTTCCTTCATTTCAGCAATATGAGTTAGGGCAAGATTCTTATAGTTCGTATTGTTAAATATTTGGGAGCCAGAAATCCTTGTTGATCTACTTTAAATTATCACCCAGGGAGATCTAGCACTAGATACAGCTATAACCTGCTCCTTTCACTTGTAGCAGATTAGACTGTAGTCTATTTCCCCTATTGTGAAAATTGGTCCTGAATATACCTGCTGGTTCTGGACTAAGGAAGAACAATCTGAACTTCATATGCCAGTAATCCCTGCAGCCAAATAATCCCTAGCAATTGTCATTAAGGTGTAGTTCAAATCCCAGTCCAGTGAATGAAGGGACCATACACCTTTAGTAATTCAGGAGGTAAGCATACCAGAATTTATACCACTTTGGGGCTAATATTATGAGAAAGACTGTGCTGGGCTATGCCCAGATAAAAATATTTTAAACTACACTTTAGGACATGATTTGGGGAAATGAGGCCTAATAATAATAATAATAATAATAATAATAATAATAAACACTATTTATATTCCACTCTATCTCCTCAAGGGAACTCAAGGTGGATTACAACATACACAGATAGGCAAACATTCAGTGCCATTAATACAATTAAATAATAATGACACACAAATACACAGAACAAAGGTAAAGTCTTCTCCTTTCATCTTTGGCTTCTGGAGGCAGTGCTGAACTCTGACCATGGGGAGGTGCTCTTTCTCCATTTCCAAGCCGAGGAGCCTGTTGTCTGTAGACACCTCCTGGTTGTGTTGCCAACATGGGTGCCTTTATTACCTTCCCGCCTAAGCAGTACCTATTGAACTATTCACATTTGCATGTTTTCGAACTGCTAGGTTGGCAGGAGCTAGGGCTAACAGCAGGAGCTCACTTGAGCCTTCAAAATGCCAACCTTTCAGTGAGCAGCACAAGGTTTAATCCATTGCACCAACCGCTGCATATTTTTGTCTCATTTTTGTGTGCTCCCCTTTCAAGACAAAGCAACCTCCAAATAATGGAGTGGAATGGGTAATTCAAAACAAATAGCTATGATGCTGCAAAAATCCTTTTTTTTCTATTTACTGTGAAGATTACAGCTAAACCAGATCAGCTTCAGGGAGGTAGCAGATGGTGTAATTGTCTCTGCTAATTAAACTGCCTCAGTACTTTGGACCCCATGTATACTGGCTCCACTATGCCATTATTGGACAGCTCCTCCTAAAATTTGTGCTTTAGCAATGCCTATGCTATTCTTTCTCTAAATCAGGGGTGGGGATTGGGAGACCTTTAAACTGTTGAGCTGAAATTCCCAGCAGCCCTGATTGGCATAGTCAATGGTGAGGAATGTTGGGAGCTGCAGTCCAATAATATATTACTCCCATCCCCACTCCCAGCATCTGGAGTCTATATAGACTATTAATCTGTGCAATCTGTATAGAGTAAAAGCTCATGCTCTCAAAGTATCCTTTCAATCTCTGCCTATTAATTTCTGGATTTTTCAAGTTGGTTTGTCATTTATCAGCCATGAACTTGTTTTCATGTTTAGCTCTGTTATTGGCCTGTGCCTTAAAAGTAATTTTTGAAATGCATTTTTGTACTACTAAAGGCCTATATTGCATTTTCAGAGAAAGATTTTTCTCTGGTAAAGAAAAATGTCCTTTACTGCTAAGTCGATCTCTTGGCTGCCATCCCAGAATGAACTTCAAAGTACTTCATATGGGCATTATATTTAAAGAGCTACAGTTTCCTCTGTGGATACTAGCTGAAATGAAACCCAATTAATGCCATTTATTTCTCAGCTTCTAGAATAAAATATTAAATACAGTTAGGTTTACTAGGTCATACTGGGCCTCTTGATATTCTAATATAAATTTAATTATATGTAAAAAAATAATCACAAAAATATTTTGCTGGGAATCAGCAGTAAGAAAAAGGGAGAACTTACAGCTATCTGCTTTGACCTGGTGTAAATCCCACTGATCTCATTGAGGCTTAATCTCATGTAAATACATACAGGGTGGATCTATGTGGTTACAGTCCTTAACACAGATGCTAATTTAACTCTATTGGAAAAACGTTACCTAAGAAAACCTTATGAGATTCATGAGGTCCCCATTCATTCAATGGAACACCTCCAGGACAAGAATGTTTATCTGAGAATAGCCCACTGAAATTTATCACTGAATATAGATGCATAGGACTGCATAGCCAAGTGGAACTACAAAGACGAGTCAGTGAACCAAGGACAGATGTTGGATCTACACTGCAATATAATGCAGTTTCAAACGGCATTATGTGACAGTGTAGACAGGGACCTTAGAGTTGCATTTGTAGTTTAGCAGAAATATATAATATCTTATTAACCTTTAACAAGCAAAATGTTTCAAGGGTATATGAAATGTAAAAAAAAAAAAAGTTACAATATCCAGAAAAAAGAATGGTGACAATTGCAAGAACAACGAGAAGTCCTCCCCCCCCCCCCCAAATATATATATATCCTGGCATAACTTTGGTATGTGCCAGGAGCCTCTAGAGAAGTACAATGGCAGCCTAATAAGTTTTTGTTTTATTTTAAAGGTTTTAGGGGAGGATTTGGGTTGTCCCCATTCCAGCTGGTAGTTACTGTGCTGCAATGGGGTAGTTACTGTGCTGTCTGTTTTCCCGAGGTGTGCGTACTTAAGCCTGCTTCAGAGCGGGTTTCTTAAACCCACTCCAAAGTGAGTTTAATATATGTTTGGAAGCTCCTAATGTGATGCAGCAGGTAATAAAGCCAATGAGATTTTGGGCTGTATCAAAAAAAAAGTACAGTGTCTAGATCAAGGGAAGGTATGGTGCCCCTCTATTCTGCTTTGGTCAGACCCCACCTGTAATACTGTGTCCAGTTCTGGGCACCACAATTCAAGACAGATTTTGACAAGCTGGAAGGTGTCCAGAGGATCAAAGGTCTGGAGACCATGCCCTATGAGGAGCGGCTCAAAGAGCTGGATTTGTTCAGCCTGCAGAAGAGTAGGTTGAGAGGAGACATGATAGCCATGTGAAGTCATAAGGAAGAGGGAGCAGGCTTGTTTTCTGCTGCCCTGGAGACTAGGACTTGGAGCAATGGGTTCAAATTACAAGAAAAGAGATTCAACCTGAACATTAGGAAGAACTTCCTGATCGTAAGAGCTGTTTAACAGTGGAAGTTACTGCCTCAGAGTGTGTTGGAGGCTTCTTCTTTGGAGGCTTTTAAACCGAGGCTGGATGGCCATCTATCAGGGGTGATTTGATTGTGTTTTTCCTGCATGGCAGGGGGTTGGACTAGATGGCCCATGTGGCCTCTTCCAACTCTATGATTCTAACTCAGTGACAAGACTTAAATGAATAGGTCATAAGAATGACATTCATTGCTTTGGGACAGCCTTTCCCAACCTGGCAGTTTCGAGACATATTGGATTCCCATCATCCCAAATCAACAATTGTAGTTAATCTGGAAAAAGTACTTGGTTGAAAAAAGCAAATTTAAAAGAACAAAAAGAACAACTTTGAACAAGCCGATTAAAAAATATCCCCTAGGAACCAAGATGATAACTCTCATATCAATTTATGTACATCTTGTGGTTTGTTCTAAAAACCAGCATCTTGCATAATGAATTAATTAGTGTAATCCAATGGATCGGACTATTTCAATTATCAACTTTAATGCTGATGAATTATTTTTCCCATTTGTAAACAGCCAACATTAATATCGTAAATTTGTGCTTTTGTACTCTGCAAAACCATTTCACAAGAAACTAAAATCACCACTTTGACCAGGGGCCACTCTCCAACATTAGTACCAAAAGGGTTATGAATCAGTTTTTGGTAAACTGTAGATTAGGTTTGGTTATTTGGAGTACTGACTCTGAAAATTGCATTATATAGACAACATCAGCTCTAGTTTTTGATTCAGAACATATACCATTCAGTAGTCACCCACAGAAAACCTTATTTATTTATTTACATTATTTATATTCCACCCTTCTTAGGGCGGATCACAGAAAATACATATGTGGCAAACATTCAATGCCATTTTATACACAACTAGGCAGACAATTTATACATAAATAAAAGGTATATATATTGGACCTCATAGCTCTGATGCAGACATCTGAATGTGCACACAAGCAGATTTCTTATTTATCTCTTCTCATCCTCCTGCTGCCTTTACTTTTTCCCTCATGAACCCTATTTCCCTTTGGGATCACTTGCCTCCCATGCTGGTGCCCACTATATGAAATTCTAACTCTGTTTAATTTCATAAACATCAGAACAAAGGAATGGTTGCAGGGAGTTGATTTCCAATTGTGCTTCCATTTAGCCACTTGTGTGTCCTGATTCCATTTGTTTACAGCCCTCATCAGCTGTTTCAGGATTTAAAAAGTGCAAACATGTCGTGGAGCAGTTTACACTAGTGTATAAGAATAAAGTCATGTGTTTTCCTTGAGTGCATGGATATACAGTCATACAAATGTACACATTTTCTGGTCCAAGTTGGGTTTTAAGCGCACCTTTTTAAGATGTGTTTTTCTGTCATTAATGTGATCCAGTGTGCATTTTCAATAAAGGTCATTTAGCCACCCACCCTTTTTTATCCCACTTCCTTCTGCATTTTGGGGCCTGTGTAGAAGGGCCCTAAGGCTTAGGCTCAGAGCCTTTGCGGGCTGCATCAAATCCTGTGAGGGTCGCATCCGGGTCGCATGTTGTGCAAGCCTGCTAGAGAAGAAAATAAAGTTTAAAAGTTTATCTCAGTTACATTTGCAATGGAAAGGAAATCATATTGAATTGTCCACCCCTCCTCCTTCTCCCCTGAAATTTCCCCATCCAAAGCATCTCCAGGGATGATGACGGCGATGATACATTTTAGTTCTTATCTGAGTTAAAATATAATAGATAAAAATATAACCATTTAAAATGCATACATTAAAATACATACAGATTTAAATAATTCATATCTTTAAAATGTTAATTTAAAATTCATAGCTAACAATTGACTGGCTAGGTCTGTTGATCACCTCAAATTAGCATAAAACCACAGTTAAACTTTTGCACAGAAAGTCATAACACAACAGAAGCAGGAATGGAGGTCACCAACAATTTCCAAATGGTATCCCATGAAAGAACAACACAACAACTTTATGCAATAAGCCCTAACAAAGGTGCTATTATCCTGATATAACTACAATTTATCTGCCCCGTGCAATTATGCTCATTGTTGCTTTGACTTTAAGATCCAATTGACAACATATGGATCATGATACAAATACAGTCCTGTATGTTTGTTTCTGAATCCTCCTACAAATACCTTTTTCAAAAGAGGTTGCCAGTCTGATGCTGAAATGTGGTGGAAAATTGCAAAAAAAGGGTTTGATGGGTTCAGGAAGTAATTTTCTGTCCCTGGAACACTTCAGCATCCAGACAACCAAATTGTTTTTTTTAAATAAATAAATAAACAAACAAGCAAACAGAAATAGGTGGAAGCTTAAGGGTATATCAAGGAGGCTAAGATCTTCTGGGGAGGCCCTGCTCTCAGTCCCACCTGCTTTGCAAGTGCGGTTGGTGGGGATGAGAGGCAGGGCTTTCTCAGTGGTGGCTCCTGGGCTCTGGAACTCTCTCCCCAGTGAGATTACATCAGTGCCCTCCCTTTTGAGAGTACTGATTTAATCTCACTGGTGCTGATTTAATCTCCTGAAGCCGCTGATGTAATCTCACTGGGGAGAGAAAGAGAACAAAGACATGGTTATGGAACCAAGCTTTTGACTAGTAAAGTACAAGAAGCAAATATGGAATATGTGCAATCAACATTTAGAATGGCCCAGTATACGAGTTGGATAATGTGATTTTAATGCTTTTATTAGGTGTTTTAATTCTTATATTACATGTTTTCAATGTCCTTTTATCTTATTTTATGGTGAATTGTCCTATTGATTTGATGCCTAGTTATACGTTGTTGATTTGAGTTTTGGTTTATGTATATAAGGCATTGAATTTTGCCATTATTTTTGTTTAAATCGCTTTGAGTCCCCCAGGGGTGAGAAAAGCAGTATATAAATACTGTAAGTAAATAAATAATAAATATATCTACACTGTAGAATGAAGGAAGTTTGACACCACTTAAACTGGTATTGCTAAATGATATGGAATCATGGGAGTTGTAGTTTTACAAGATCTTTAACCTTCTCTATCAAACTGCTGGTGGCTCACCTAACTACATCTCTCATAATTCTATGGCAGTTAAAAGTGGCATCAAACTGCATTTAGTCTACAGTTTACATGTGCCTCAAGTCTACATTTGAAAAACATTTTAATGTTAAACAGTGCAGAGGCCTCCTTGCTGCCTATTTAAAAGTTGGATTGTTGCACCTGAAGGTTTCTAAGAAGGGACATAAGTCACTTTCTTTTGACCAAATAAGGAGAAGCCTGGAGAATCTGGATGGGTTCAAATCTGCACAAAGAACTGCCCAATTTTGGTACTGTGAGTGTTCTGGGATAGTGAGAACTGCTCCTAGACCTGCCAAAGTTGTCAACCACTGCCTTAAAGCAATACCTTGACAGAGTATTGCCTCTGTCGAGGACAGTTAATATCTTGGGATATTCTGGTGATGTGTCTCCATGGAAGCAAGTTGTTAAAATGTTGTTTCTTGATATAAAACTACTCTGGTATAACTGATTAGGAAATAAAATAGAATAGGGAATGATGGCATGCCCTTAATGCTGCTCTTACCAAAGGATTGTGCAATGTGAAACAATGGGTGTCTTTTAAAGGAAGAGGAAAACAGCTGGATTCTGTAGAAAAGCAGCATTGTGCATTTGATTGACGACTCCTGTGACAGATTATTTGAATCATGACCTGAATCCAAATTCCTATATTACTACATTTTAAGCTAAGTTGAATTGATCCTGTTAAATTGCTCTATTTCTATGTTACCATTTTTATGCTACTATACGGTACTATCCACCTTATTGGCCACATTGTTCTTTAACTAATCTTGCATATTGGCCCCCTCCCCCCCCCAAAAAAATGAGGTCTGTTGTTGCTTATGATGTTTGCTTATTATTGTTTATGCTGTTTTATGCTGTTTTAATATTTTATTGTTCTGTTTTAACCATGTAAGCTGCCCCGAGTCCCCCGGGGAGATGGAGGCAGGGTAGAAAAATTAAGTTCTTCTTCTTCTATTCCTTAGTAGAGATCTGATGTGGGGTAGTGGATTTATTCATGGGTGTTTCAGGTTATGCTCATCCTGGATATTAACAAATAACTTCAGTTATTACATAATGTAATGCTTCCTTACAAATCCCAGTAAGCACTTGTGAATAAATGTGCCCTCAGGTCACCTGTCGACTTTTCTTTGACAAGATACATTCAGAGATGGTTTTGCCAGTTCCTTCCTCTGTAACCTACACACCTGGTATTTGCTGGTGGTCTCCTATCCAGGTACCAAGCAGAGCTGACTCTACTTAGCTTCCAGGATCAGGACAGATCTGGTGCCTTTAGGGTATCTATGAAACAAAGCACAATTACAACCCTGGAAGTTATCACTGTTCTGAAAAGTAAGGTAAGCATAGGCTCTATCGACACAGCCATATAAAATCTAGATTATCTGCTTTGAACTGGATTTTCTTAAGCGTGGCATCTGTGAAATGCACACCTGTGGTATTCCCTGCACCACACAGCTGAAGCAGACACTTCTGATAAGCTCTACAATTAATTAGCTCCAGCCCTGCCCATTCCAGCTGGATATAATGAGGTCTCAGGGGCTGGCCCTTCAGTTCCAGAACCGGAAAACAGCAGCTCTGGATAGGGCACGACAACATGGGGAGGATGGGCAGGTCGTGTAAATTTCACAGACGACCACTCAAAGAAAGGCGGTTACAGGTAAGCAACCTTTCTTTCTTCAGCGTGGCATCTGTGAAATGCACACCTGTGCCACAGAGAATACCACCGGTGTGAATTTCACAAACGACCACTCGAAGAAAGGTGGTTACAGGTAAGCAACCTTTCTTTCTTCAGCGTGGCATCTGTGAAATGTGCACCTGCCGCAGAGAATACCATCGGTGTGAATTTCAGAGACAACCAATCGAAGAAAGGTGGTTACAGGTAAGCAACCTTTTCATCTCACAATGTAAACTCATACGATCCAGTTCAAAGCAGATAATGCGATTATCGGATTTGATAATCTGGATGATATGGCAGTGTAGAAGGGGCCATGATTCTCTCTACATGCAGAGAGATACATCTAGAGCCTTGGGAAGTATTAATCAATAATCCTTATAATATGCTACCAATAATTGGCAATAAATCCTGGCACAATCAGTTTAAAAATTTGTGTGTATTCCATTTTTCTTTTTCACTTTTTTGTGTCACAACTTGTCTGTGTCACAACACACTACTCCTTGACTCTCCAAGGCTGAGCAGGTAGGTGTGGTAGTGGTATTGCAGTGCTGTGCAGGTTGAAGAAGCACTTTCTGTCTTTGACCACTACTTGATTTCAGAAAAACTTTAAGGGTTATGGCATAACCCATAACAGTTAGCATCTGGACAGCAGGCATTTGGATCATTTGGTTTCAGACTTCCCACTATCCAACTGTACTGCTTTGGGTTTAAAGGGCGTAGATCGATGGAGATTAGCATGTGTATGATTTATGGAAGATGATGTCTATTTTTAATTTCTTATTAGTGATGCACCCTACATATGATTACAGTGTTCCCTCACTTATCACGGGTGTTACATTCCAGGAATCCACAAAGTAGGGAATATATATATATATATATATATATATATATATAGCATTCCAAGGGTGAGGCAGAAGTGAGGAGAGATTTAAAGGCACTGAGCACCTTTTATTTTTTTGCTAGCTATAAGGAAGGGGCTATAAGGCCATGATTTACATACTGCTTTGTATTCCCCCCCCCCCTCTTTTTATGATTTTCTGCCTCTCTCCTGAGGGGAAGGGTGAAACCCCTTTCCATACTCTATTGTTGCCAGAAGGCAAAAACCTGTGAAACAGCGGGTCCGTGAAAAGTGAACCGCAAAGTGGCTTTGTATTTGTTTCATGATAAAGTTGCATGTTATATCAACTCTTACTTTATGTTATAATACAATACAAAATTTTATTATGGTCAGTGACCAGCACAAAGACTTTATGTTACAAAATATTGCAGCATTGCATCTTCTGTAATATCCTGTGAACCTAAATTGTATGCAGTACTGCTTCTCTGGCCCCTTCTACACTGCCATATAATCCAGTTTATCAAAGCAGATAATCCACATTATCTGCTTTGAACTGGATTATATGAATCTACATTGCCATATAATCCAGTTCAAAGCAGATACTCTGGATTTTATATGGCAGTGTAGAAGGGGCCCAAGTATTCCTTGCCTGAGAAAACCCCATGAAAGCCATGCAAATTGACAGCCAATTTGGCAGCAATACAAGTTGTCCTTGCACTCTGAAACTTTCATCTGCTGTGCTCCTTGTTATTTCTGAGTTTCTCCTTTTGACCATTTACTATCGTGAGAATGTATGCTGGCTTGGGTGCATAAATACATGGATGTATTCATTAGCTAATTAAAAATTAAAAGTTAACTAATTGCACTGTGTGCACGGTTCTTAATTATGTACGAGAAAGGCTGATTGGCAATCAATTTTTCATATAACTATACAGGGTAACTTACAATTATTATTTTTTTATCTCAGGAGGGGGGATCTCTCTCTCACAGAACTAATTCAATCTACAGACAGCTCAGATCCATACTATCATCCTCTGCAAACTCTACTGAAAGCTCAATCGCCTAGAGTGTGGCATGACACTAACATTTACAGTTTGGGAAAGCTAGCACCACAAGAGGGAATCCTGCTGTTATATCTTTGATCTCTGTTCAGAGATAACAGCAGGATTCCACCTATCCTATTCAGCCCTCTTTTCATTTGAATAGAAGCAAAGTAAGAGGAGATCTACTTATCCTCTGACCAACTATTGGCCATAATGGGGCTTCACTTTATGCATTGTAATGTGCAGTTCAAGAAGTGAATTCTTCATGCCTCGAAGCATGAAAATTGGTGTCTTTCGTAGCATGAATATTTCAAGAAAAGCAATAGCAAACTATCTTTGAACATTCCTCGCCAAAGGAAATTCCATGGAAGACATCTTGAAGGCAAACCACCTTCTCTCGGCCACAGAGGAAGGCAAAGGAAGATCCCCTCTGAATAAATTCTTCCAATAAATCCTTATGATAGTTTTGCATTGGGGTTATCATAATTTGGAAATAATCTGAAGGCCAACACCACCAGGAACAATAATGATATGTGTTTAGTTTCTTTGTCACAGGTTTTTTTCAGTATAAAAGGTAAAGGTTTTCCCCGACATTAAGTCTAGTCGTGTCCGATTCTAGGGGGAGGTGCTCATTTCCATTTCTAAGCTGAAGAGCCAGCATTGTCCATAGACACCTCCAAGGTCATGTGACCAGCATGACTGCCAGAAGCGCCATTACCTTCCCACCAAAGCGGTATCTATGGATCTACTCACATTTGCATGTTTTTGAACTTCTAGATTGGCAAAAGTGGGGGCTAACAGTGGGAGTTCACCCCGCTCCCTGAATTCAAACCACCAACCTTTTGGTCAGCAAGTTCAACAACTCAGCGGTTTAGCCCGCTGCGCCACCATTTTTCAATATACTATATGTCTATTTCTTTATTTCCTTTGTCTTTCTTTTTCACTTCACTTTCTCTCCCTCCCTCCCTACTCTTCATTTTCAAACTGAAACCAGCTAAATTCTTCTCAGGTCGTTTTTCCTGGCATTTTAAATTTCTCCCTTTATTGCATTGTTTTCTGTAGTGCTTTGCTTACGAAGTCCACAAATTGAATCCCAGTCCTTTCTGGGGCACTATTCTGCTGGTGCAGGTAGTAGGAACAATGCGTATATCTACACTGCAGAAGTAATGCTGTTTGACACCACTTTAACTGCTTTGACTCAATGCTATGGAATCCTGGGAGCTGCCGTTTGGGGAGGCCCCTGAAGTCTTTGGCAAATAAAACTAAAGACCTTCCAAAACTACAACTCCCATGATTCCATAGCATTGAGTCATGGCAGTTAAAGTAGTGTCCAGCTGCATTACTTCTACCATGTAGATGCACCCAGAGAGGAAATGGGGAAGGTGTAGGCAATGAAGAAAGTAACTTCTCAGAGAATGAGGCTCATGAAGACATCTACAGCTGGATCTACACTGCCCTATATCCCAGGATCTGATTCCAGATTATCTGATTTGAACTGGATTATATGAGTCTACAATGCAAGATAATCTGGTCCCCTCCCTGCTGTCCTTGAGGTGGCAGGTTAAAACCTTTTTATTCAGGCAAGCTTTTAAAGAAGATGGTTTTTAAGATCGTTCAAGGGCTGCTGTGATTTTATATGTATTTAATAATGTTTAATTCTGTTTTAATACTTGTACGTTTGTATATTTTAAATTGTATTGCGATGCATTTAGTTGTGAGTCTCCGAATGAAGAGAAAAACCGAGATATAAATAAGCATAATCATCATAATAATAGACCAAGGTTTCTAAACCTTTTTCTACTTGTGACCCTTTTCCACAAAATAAATGTTTATGTGACCCCAGATATACAAAACAGGTATAAAAATCAAACATTTTCTAAAAATAAATCAGCATTTGCAAGTGATGCTAAACAGGCTGAATTTTTCCTTTATGAAGAACAGCTAAAGCATTTCCTGCAAAGTCCACTATTAACATTTCAGTTATTGCTAGCAGATTGTGAAATGTCTAAAACAGTCACTAGGAGGCATTTGGAAATTTTACTGTTTACACATTTTTCATCACTCCATTAGCAGCAGCACCACCAGGTATTCCTTGGCGGCGATATCAAATTAATAAATTGATAAAGTAAGTACTGCAGCGGGGAGTCCTGTAGATAGCAGTCGCCTGAAGTTTTGTTTTTCCAGTCCTGCAAATGTTCAAAGGAATGGAAGAGCCCAGCGGCAGCTACCAGCAAATACATCTTGCAACAATATTTCCCTTTTTGACTATTACTTAATTACAAAGTAATCCTCCAATAAACGTGCACTATGGTATGTTACCTTCTACACCTGATTCTATGTATCTTCTTTTACTTCTGTGTCTTTCTCTTCCCCTTTCGTCTCTAACAGCCGGCCCCGGTAACCACCCTGACAGTCTTCTTCCCACTACCCCAACTAACCCCATACCAACTCTCATCCCCATGGACACCCTGGTTCCTGCGACTGGGAGCCTTACTATCCACAGATCCCCATTTGTGTACGTATTTAATGTGGTATATTATATATCTTCATATAAAAACCATTTTAGAGTATGAAGCCATCCAGCAAGACCTTGGTGACCTGTCACCAGCACCTCTTGACCCAGGAATTCCCTCCAGCATTTTTCCTAGACATCACCTCTCTGCAAAGGACTCAGGCACCTATCATCTTAGGCCCAGTCCATCTCTATTGGCCACATAAACCCAGCTATGCATAGGACAACAGGATCCTGATGTGGGACCACCTGTCCTTTCCAAAGCTACCTGGACTTGACAAAAGACACCTATCGGCTGGCATTTTCTTCCCTGATACGGGGATTGCCTCACTTTCCACAATGACATTTCCCCTTTCCCAGGATTGGATTTGCTAATTCTATCACCTTGAACAATATGGACTACTATGGACGTGGGCACCATGAGTGCCCTCAGTGGGTCACTCACCAGCACAAAGGAACATTCAATAGAACCTGGTGGTCCATCTTTGTTTTGACCCTCTGGTGGGACAATGGTAATCCTCTCAGAACACTTTACACTCCTTTTTCTGGGTGACTATCCTGCCCCTCGTCAGCCATTGGAAAGCGGGAATCTGCATTCAAAGTGAGTAACATTCTCTGATTGGCTGGTAGATGTTACAGTCCTGCCTCCTCGAAAACCTCCCAGCTGGCCATGACATCAATGCTGGCTCCACCAATAAGCACAAAGCCAGCTCCAGCTGCGGCAGGAGCGGGAAAAACAAAGTATTTGAGGGTTTTAAAATGTATGTTTTGCTTGTAAAAGGAATCTCAGCTTCCTTTAGTGCAGTGGTTCTCACCCTGTGGCCCCCCAGGTGTTTTGGTCTACATATCCCAGAAATCCCAGCCAGTTTACGAGATGTTAAGATTTCTGGGAGTTGAAGGCCAAAACATCTGGGGACCCACAAGTTTAGCGACTTACTGCAAGCTGTCATCTCTTCCAGCTAGATTGAAATAAAATACCCCTGTGGCTTCCTCTTCAACTTGAGACCCTTCCACACAGCCCTATATTCCAAAATATCAAGGCAGAAAATCCTACAATATCTGCTTTGAACTGAGTTATCTGAGTCCAGAGATAATGTAGGATTTTTTTGCCTTGATATTCCAGGATTTAGGGCTGTGTGGAAGGGCCCCTGGTGAGATTTCTTGATGGGGAACATTGGGTTTAGCTTCTTCATCACTCCAGATGCACGGATCCACAGTCGGCCCACTGTCGATACTGGCCACCCACTAAATGGGACCCAGTATCCATGCCTTGGGTTTCGCTATCTGCGGCCATTTTAAATTGGTGTATTTCAGCAGCATTCCATCCAAGTACTAACTAGAGCTGATGCAAGCCCCTTCTACACAGCCACATAAAATCCAAATTATTTGCTTTGAACTGGATTATCTGGCAGTGCAGACTCATATAATCCAGCTCAAAGCAGATAATAATAATAATAATAATAATAATAATACTTTATTTGTCCCCCACTACCATCTCCCCAAGGAACTCGGTGCGGCTTACATGAGGCCAAGCCCACAGTGCATCAATAAACAAAAGCAATAACAACAATAAATACAAAAAGTTAAAATAAACTCAAAAACAGAAAATACACAAGGCAGACAATAACAATATCAAAACATACAGCATTTAAAAACCTATGGCCGGGCCAAATGTAATAATTCAAATTTAAAATCAAAAAGTGCTGGGCATGAACAAGGTAAGGCAAATTAGAATAGGGTTTTCAGAGAAAGATGAGGGCGTGCAGACAATCCTAAGTTGGTATTAAAGTGCATTTGAGGACATATTGCTAAGAGTTTTCCTTATTCTGGGAAGGCACACAGGAACAACCACGTTTTCAGGCTCCTCCTAAAGACTGCCAGCATTGGGGCATGTCTGATGTCCTTAGGGAGTTAATTCCAGAGTCAAGGGGCCACCACCGAGAAGACCCTCTCCCTCGTCCTCACCAATCATGCCTGCGAAGGAGGTGGGAGCACAAGCAGAGCCTCTCCAGATGATCGCAGAGAACGGGTGGGTTCATACACAGAAATGCGGTTACGCAGGTAGGTGGGTCCCAAACCGTTCAGGGCTTTGTAGGTAAGAACCCGCATCTTGAATTGGGACAGGAAAATGAATGGCAGCCAACGGAGCTCCTTGAACCGCTCCCTGCAAGAAGCACCGGTTAGTAACCTGGCTTCTTAATGTAGATATCTGCTTTGATAAACTTTTAAACTGTTTTGATGAAGTTTAACTGTGATTTTAAAATGCTGCTTGTGTTTAATTCTATTTTATTGTTTGCCTTTTTGTATGTTTTAAATTGTATATTAATGCTTTTATACCAAGCTGCTTTGAGTCCCCTTTGGGGAGAAAAAGCGGGGCATAAATGTAATAATAATAATAATAATAATAATAATATGGCAGTGTAGAAAGCGCTTCTGTTTAATTTTGAACCCTTCCAGACAAGCCCTACCTCCTAGAACCTGATCCCAGGTTTTCTGTTTATTCCAGGGCCCTTCCTTTCTGGGATATAAGAATCATAGAATCATAGAATCAAAGAGTTGAAAGAGACCTCATGGGCCATCCAGTCCAACCCCCTGCCAAGAAGCAGGAATATTGCATTCAAATCACCCCTGACAGATGGCTATCCAGCCCCTGTTTAAAAGCTTCCAAAGAAGGAGCCTCCACCACACTCCGGGGCAGAGAGTTCCACTGCTGAACGACTCTCACAGTCAGGAAGTTCTTCCTCATGTTCAGATGGAATCTCCTTTCTTGTAGTTTGAAGCCATTGTTCCGCGTCCTAGTCTCCAGGGAAGCAGAAAACAAGCTTGCTCCCTCCTCCCTGTGGCTTCTTCTCACATATTTATACATGGCTATCATATCTCCTCTCAGCCTTCTCTTCTTCAGGCTAAACATGCTCAGCTCCTTAAGCCGCTCCTCATAGGGCTTGTTCTCCAGACCCTTGATCATTTTAGTCACCCTCCTCTGGACACATTCCAGCTTGTCAATATCTCTCTTCAATTGTGGTGCCCAGAATTGGACACAATATTCCAGGTGTGGTCTAACCAGAGCAGAATAGAGGGGTAGCATTACTTCCCTAGATCTAGAGGCTGTGTGGAAGGGCCTTGAGTCCACATACATATAATATGGGATTTTTTTGCCTTGATATTCTGGGATAGAGGGCTGTGTGGAAGGGCCCTTCGAAGATCAGAGTGGACCTGGATCTTTAAAGTCCCAACTGAGTCAACCTAGCCAGTGGGAAAGATCCCTGGCCAAGGCGCATGCGCGAAAGAGACTTGGCGAGGAGATGGCTCTTTGGAAGGCAAAGAAGCGGCAGTGATGCCGTCACTTCCGGCCGCGGCTGCTCTGGATCCGGGGCTGAGCGGAGGCTCGGCCGTAGGGATGACCTCCTGCAAGCAGTTCCGGCGCACTTCCGCAAGGCCCCGCCTTCTTTCCCCTTTCTCTCCAGAGAGTGGGGAAGGAAGGAAGGCAAGAGAGGAGGCCGAGGGCTGGGGGACGCGCTGGACCGGCCGAGTAAGTGAAGGGAACCTCGGGGGCCAGGGAGGGAGGGGGGCGTTCCGAGGCCTGGCCCTACGACGGCTCTCCTGGGCCTGTTTCCAAGGGAACGGCCTCCGCTCCGAGGGCCCTGCCAGGGCCAAGGCCGACTCCCGGCTCATTGTGAAGCCCGAGTGAGCAGAAGGTGGGGATGAATGCTCTAGAACAGGCACGGGCACACCTGAGCCTTCCCTCCAGGTGTTTTTGGACTTCAGCTCCCACAATTCCTAACAGCGTCAGGCCCCTTTCTCTCTCCCTCTCTCTCTAGACTCACGGGAGTTATGTTTTTACAGGTTCATATTTATTTATTTATTTCAAACACTAGCCGTCCCCTGCCACGCGTTGATGTGGCCCACATGGGGGTTCTGTGTGGGAGGTTTGGCCCAATTCTGTCGTTGGTGGGGTTCAGAAGGCTCTGTGATTGTAGGTGAACTACAAATCCCAGCAACTACAACCCCCAAATGTCAAGAATCTATTTTCCACAAACTCCATCAGTATTCACATTTGGGCATATTGAGTATTCGTGTAGAGCAGTGTTTCTCAACCTGGGGGTCGGGACCCCTGGATGGGTCGCGAGGAGGTGTCAGAGGGGTCACCAAAGACCACCAGAAAACACAATATTTTCTATTGGTCGTGGAGGTTCTGTGTGGGAAGCTTGGCCCAATTCAATCGTTGGTAGGGTTCGCAATGCTCTTTGATTGTAGGTAAATAAATCCCAGCAATTACAACTCCCAAATGTCAAGGTCTATTTTCCCCAAACTCCACCAGTGTTTAGACTTGGGCATATTAAGAATTGGTGGCAAGTTTGGTCCAGATCCATCATTCTTTGAGTCCACAGTGCTCTCTTGATATAGGTGAACTACAACTCCCAAACTCAAGATCAATGCCCACCAAACCCTTCCAGTATTTTCTGTTGGTCATGGGAGTTCTGAGTGCCAAGTTTGATTTAATGCCATCATTGGTGGAGTTCAGAATGCGCTTTGATTGTAGGTGAACTATAAATCCCAGCAACTACAACTCCCACAGGACAAAATCAATACCCTTCCCCAATCCCACCAGTATTCAAATTTGGGTGTATTGGGTATTTGTGCCAAATTTGGTCCAGTGAATGAAAATCCATCCTTCATATCAGATATTTACATTACGATTCATAACAGCAGAAAAATGACAGTTATGAAGTAGCAATGGAACTAATTTTATGGTTGGGGGTCACCATAACATGGGGAAGTGTATTAAGAGGTTGTGGCATTAGGAAGGTTGAGAACCACTGGTGTAGAGTTTGGCCCAGATCCATCATTGTTTGAGTCCACAGTGATCTCTGAATGTAGGTGAACTACAACTTCAAAACCAAAGGACACTGCCCATCAAACCCTTCCATTATTTTCTGTTGGTCATGGGAGTTCTGTGTGCCAGGTTTGGTTCAATTCCATCGTTGGTGGGGTCCAGAATGTTATTTGATTGTAGGTGAACTATAAATCCCAGCAACTACAACTCCCAAATGACAAAATCATTTTTTTTGAGTGAAGGACATACATTGGGTTGTTAGGTGTATTGTGTCCAAATTTGGTGTCAATCCGTCTAGTGGTTTTTGATTTCTGTTAATCCCAGAAGTGAATATTACATTTTTATTTATATAGATTTGTACCCCCCCCCCCTTCTCAACTCTGTGGCGGGGGGAACCTCAGGGCAGCTTATATCCGGCACAATTCGATGCCATTACATATAAATAATGCATTCAGTAATTACATATAAGAGCACAGTAAATTAATTTTAAAAATAGTTTTAAAATAAAAAGTACATTAATAAAAAGTGCAATAATACTGGCTGTCTAGCCTTATGTAGAAACAAATTCAGCGAGCACAACACAATTGGAAGCCTGTTCATAGTCCATTTTCCATAACATCATCATCATTACCATTGTCAGCTATCTGCCAGCTACCCAAAGGTCTGGGCCCATAGCCACGTTTTCAGTTTCCTCCTGAAGGCAAGGAGGGATGTTGTTGACCTGATTTTGCTGGGGAGCAAGTTCCTTAGGCGGGGGGCAACCACCGAGAAGGCCCTGTCCCTCATCCCCGCCAAGTGTGTTTGTGCCAAAGGTGGGGCCGAGAGCAGGGCCTCCCCAGAAGATCTTAAACTTTGAGGTGGGACGTAGAGGGAGATACGTTCGGACAGATAAGCTGGGCTGGAGCCGTATAGGGCTTTATAGGTCTAAACCAGCACTTTGAATTGTGCTCGGAATTGGACCGGCAGCCAGTGGAGTTGAAATAACAGAGGGGTGGTATGCTCTCTGTATGACACTCCAGTGGTTTATCTGCTGCCTGTTAGACTAGTTGACGTTTCTGAGCAGTCTTCAAAGGCAGCCCCACATGGAGCGCATTGCAGTAATCTATTGTCAAACCGCTGTCATTCTGCATAATAGTGGATCATCCCTCAAGTCTATGGCCTTTTTAATGAGTTTGCTTTCATAAAGTTTTGTTTCTCAAAATCTGGTCTCCCAATTGTTTTGGACTTCAACTCCCAGAATTCCTGATCATTGCACAAACTGGCAGGGGCATCTGGGACATGAAAAACCAAAACTGCAAAGGAATAGTTTGCTGTATGACTTACTTCACAAAATAATAATAAAAATAATTTTTATTTCTTACCCTCCTTTCCTCGTGTATGCAGCTTTCCATCTACTCTGTGTTTCTTGAGGTGGGAGGCCACATGATCAGATCTGGGACTGCTCAGATCGCAGACTCCATTTTAGAACGCAGAGACACTATTAGACTTTGGATTGTTACGAGCAAATTCATATTGCTGTTGATTATAAGAAAGATGTCTTGTGTTATCTGAACAGAGAAACTACTTCAAATCCTATCTGTAATCTTATTGACAAGTTATGTACCTGTATGCGGAATACATGAAGGTTGTGAGTAAACCAGATATGCTACCTTTAAATGAAGTCTACTTGAACTGCTCAAACTTCCGTACAGTGGCCCTTATTTCTCATGCCAGTAAGGTAATGCTCAAGATCCTGCAAGGAAGACTCCAGCAATACATGGAGCGAGAGTTGCCAGATGTTCAAGCTGGGTTTAGAAAAGGCAGAGGAACGAGAGACCAGATTGCCAATATCCGCTGGATAATGGAGAAAAGCAGGGAGTTTCAGAAAAACATCTACTTCTGCTTCATTGACTATTCTAAAGCCTTTGACTGTGTGGATCATAATAAATTGTGGCAAGTTCTTGGTGGGATGGGCATACCAAGCCACCTTGTCTCTCTCCTGAGGAATCTGTACAAGGACCAAGTAGCAACAGTCAGAACTGACCACGGAACAACAGACTGGTTCAAGATTGGGAAAGGCGTACGGCAAGGCTGCATACTCTCACCCAACCTTTTTAACTTGTATGCAGAACACATCATGCGATGTGCGGGGCTGGATGAATGCAAAGCTGGGGTGAAAATTGCTGGAAGAAACATTAACAACCTCAGATATGCAGATGACACCACTCTGATGGCCGAAAGCGAGGAGGAGCTGAGGAGCCTTCTAATCAAGGTGAAAGAAGAAAGCGCAAAAGCCGGGTTGCAGCTAAACGTCAAAAAAACCAAGATTATGGCAACAAGAATGATTGACAACTGGAAAATAGAGGGAGAAAACGTGGAGGCTGTGACAGGGTTTGTACTTCTAGGTGCAAAGATTACTGCAGATGCAGACTGTGGCCAGGAAATCAGAAGACGCTTACTTCTTGGGAGGAGAGCAATGTCCAGTCTCGATAAAATAGTGAAGAGTAGAGACATCAGACTGGCAACAAAGATCCGCCTAGTCAAAGCCATGGTATTCCCTGTAGTAACCTACGGATGTGAGAGCTGGACCTTAGGGAAGGCTGAGCGAAGGAAGATCGATGCTTTTGAGCTGTGGTGTTGGAGGAAAGTGCTGAGAGTGCCTTGGACTGCGAGAAGATCCAACCAGTCCATCCTCCAGGAAATAAAGCCCGACTGCTCATTGGAGGGAAGGATACTAGAGACAAAGTTGAAGTACTTTGGCCACATCATGAGGAGACAGGAAAGCCTAGAGAAGACAATTATGCTGGGGAAAGTGGAAGGCAAAAGGAAGAGGGGCCGACCAAGGGCAAGATGGATGGATGGCATCCTTGAAGTGACTGGACTGACCTTGAGGGAGCTGGGGGTGGTAACGGCCGACAGGGAGCTCTGGCGTAGGCTGGTCCATGAGGTCACGAAGAGTCGGAGACGACTGAACGAATGAACAACAACAACAACTTGAGAGTGAGATATAGAAACAAGATGTTTATGGGAGAGTAGGTGTTTTGGGGCACTGAAAAGAACTGCTATATTTTGTGCATAATAAATCGGAGACAACTAGGTTATCAGTCTAACAACTGAAAACCAGATTGCCTTGCAGAAGTACATGTGGTTATATTCCACTAAAGAGATTTTACTCAAATGGATTTTTGGCTGTTTTTCTGGAAGACCATACTTTTACAAAAGGTTATGATTTTCAAATGGTTGTGAATGCTATTTTTCTCCAAAAGGTTATGGAGATTCTGGTTTTCCAAAAGGTTCTCTAAAAGGTCATGCCTTTCCAAAAGTATCTATGGAATGCGTATTGAAATAGGCGAAACAGAGATCAAACCAAGAAAATGCACTCAAATTCATGTTTAAATACTGTCTGGGTAGACAGGTCTTCACTTGTGTTTTAAATTCCGACAGCTGATTTAGCTGTCGGAGCTCTTCCTGCAGGTTGTTCCACAGCCAAGGAGTGGCTGAAGAAAAGGTTGTTTGGGTGGTGGTTGCAGGTTGGGTTCTGGCTGGTTAGAGCAGATGCCCCTCAGAAGACCAAAGTGTGTGGGGTGGACTGTATGGGGGAAGGTAATCCTTTAGGTTACCTGGACCCAAACCATGTAGGGCTTTAAAGGTCAAAACCGTCACCTTGTACTTTGCCCTGAAACTAATTGGAGAAATGCCTCGGACACATGGCTCGATTCGGCTTCAGTTCCCAGAGTCTCTGACCATTGGCCTTGGTGGCTGAGGTTTCCATGAGCTGAAACCCAATACACCCAGTGGACTGGGTTATTACATCCTTTATTCCAGATGTGCCAATTGGGTTGGGAAAACATCATGTCTTAGACGTCTTAGATGACGTCATGTTTTTGTGAAAGAGAGTTTGTCCATTACTGCTAATGGGTAGTAGCAGGTGGTGGTTTACAAATTCTGTGGTTGCTTTTATTATTATTTTTTTAAAAGCTGTATGAAATGTGTGTGTTATGGATATTGATGTCTAACATTGTTGGTGCAGGTAGCATAGAGTGTCTATGAATGACAGCTAGGACCATTTGAAGAGGGGATCGCTATTTATGCATTGTCACATACACACACACACACACATATATGCATACGTAATTGAAACAAGGGGCAACTATGAGGGGCATACAAGATACAACTTGCCTTGTTGATAGTGAATACTTGTCTGATAAACAATACTGTAATTTGTTTAAAAATATCAAATTGGCCTTTCTTGGAAAAAGAAAGCTGCCCTGAATGTTATGGAAAAACCCTCATTGGGAGAGAAAGCTTTTTGAAAAAGTGGTGGTGGTGAGGCACTTTACTCCCTCTTCATTTCAGTTCTTTTCGGGGAGACACAACAAGGGGGTGTTTCTCCAAATTGATCGTTCTGGGGAAGGGTGGCACATGTGTATAACGAACAGGATAAGAGAAGAAGTGTGTCTCTTCTGAATTAGAACAAAGTGCCAGGCACGCCTTCCTGCTGTTTTCTGCAAAAAGTGGGCAGAAGGAAAGAAGAAGTTTCATTGCTCTTCTCTGTCTTCTTTTAACAAGAAGCAGTAGTAAGGCATGGCTGTCATTTATGTAAGAATTTACTCCCTTTCCCCCAGTTTCTTATGGGGTGCGGTAGTTTTCCATAAACGAAACACAACTGACACTGCTGTAGCTCATAGGAGCAACACTGTCCACTTTCCTTCAGGAAAGAGGGGAAGGAATGCTGTGGGTTTTTTCCCTTATGTAATTCTTCACTGCTTCAAAAACCTTCAAAAGAGAAACAGGCAGTTCATTTTAAATACAGAGTGCTTGTTGGAGATAAAGAATGGCTTCTTCCAATGGCTATTTAAAGAGTCAACAGCACCGTCTTTTCTGAAAAACAACAATATCCAGGAGAGGAAACATCTTATCTCTCCAGAGAACATGGAGACAACAGTAGTAGTGGGCTTGCTTCTTCCCTTTTCATCAGCAATCAACAGCACCATAAGATATAAATTGGGCTAAAAAAGCACTAGGAAGAATATAAGAAGAATTGTAGTTGATCATATTACAGCCCTATATAGTTCAGCATCTAGTATTCCATCTTGGCCAATTGTATATTTTTAAAAACCTACAATCAGGACATGATGGGTGTATGTGACTTCCTAGATCACGGGCAATACATTGCTCAAACAGTTGCAGGGAGCTGACAGTCAGAGGAAGCTATTATCCTCAAGACTAATACCTATTCGTGGCTTTGTTCTCCATGAATGTCCTCATCCCTCTTGACTATTTTTTTCTGAATTTAAAATGTCTCTGGTGCCATCATAAAATTGTTGTCATTTTTCAACTCTACATTTACTTTGAAAAATAGAAATGTAGGTTTAGCATCTCAAATACTCCAAAATCATTTCCATGGGTGGCTGAGATAAAGACACATTCGCTTTTTGATGCTTCAACCTTTGTTTCCTGCACAAAATTATTTTGAAATATTGTATAAAATCACTTTCAGGCTATGTGTATAATGCATATATAAAACATAAGTGAATTTTGTGTTTAGATCTCCAAGATATGTTATTATGTATGGATATGCAAATACAGGTATTCCAAAATAAAATTCAAAATCAAAACACTTCTGGCGCCAAGCATTTCAGTTAAAAGATACCAATTTATACTATATGCAGTCTAGTTGAAAAGTGTCCTGATACCATAGATTAAAATATTAGCAATATTGACAGTTCAGTTTATAATGATTGTAGTTCAAATTTATAAAAGTGGCAAATTGCTGGTTTGTTAGCCTAATGTCTGTCCTCTGCCAAGTGGTGGAAAACATGATTTAAGCTAGATACAATCTCAACAGCCTTTTGAAGTTTTGGAGCATCAACAAGTGGGGCTGATCTGGAAACCCTTTGTTAAAGTTAACCTTGAAAAGCTACTGAGCAAACTTGACAGCTGTTAAAAAAACTACTTAAAGAATCAGTTGTTAGTTAAACACCAAGGAAAGAGAGGAATACACAAATTTCTCACAGTAAAGGGAGCTAGACAGGAAGGTATGGAAAGAAATGATGTTGAAAGTTTGCTTCTTGGATTTTTTTGGGAGATTAATTTCAAGCTGTGATGCCTAAATCTGTAGATTCAGAACATGTGGATACAGAGGGCAGACTGTATATACAGAGTGATATTCTGACGACCTCATCACACTAGAGAATGAATCCACTTTAAATCTGATTTCTGCCTCCTGCAGAATTCTGGGGTTTGTAATTTAGTGAGGCTGCTAAAGGCTCCAACCCTAAACTACAAACCTCAGAATTTTGCAGAAGGTAGCAACCATTTTTAAAGTGAATTCAATCTCTAGTGTGATGAAATAGTGAGTGCATCTGATTTGCCTGAAATTAAAATTATATTAGTGTACTGTTTTGTGGTATAAACTTTCATAAGTAAGCAGTATGAGTGGATATTTTTAGTTCATCAGTTTCAGGTTTTCTAAAATATTTTCTGTAGGTAGAAGAATACATGTTTACTTTCGGCATAGAAGAGCATGTTCCCAAATTCTTCGAACTTGGGGCGTCCACCCTTTCCTCTAGAACACCAACAATACTTCATTAATCTTCCAGTGAACATACCTCCTGTTGTTGTTCACCAGCAGTTCCATAGTCCAGCGTAAGTACGATGGAACTTTAATATGAAGTTTGAATGATTTGTCCCATAAAGATTGAATGACTGGTGTTTTTGTGTTTGATATTGATATTACATGAACTCTTGTAGATAAGTAATTTAATGGCCAAATTGGCTTTTAGGATCTCTTCTTCTATTTGTATAATCTTCTATAAGGTAATTGAAGAAAGTTTTAAAACTGTGAAGTGCTTAAACTGTCTGATTGTTCATGTTTTGAAAAACCTTCAGTAATAGCATGAGTGATGATACCATAATTTAATTTTCCTAGATCCCTGTTGAGTCGCAATCTTGCAAGCATCCCACCTGTTTCACCACTATCCTTTGCCTATAGAAATGGCAGCCCGGTGCATACATCAGCTGCACCTACATCATTCAGAGGCAGAAAGTAAGTGCTTTTTATGTATTCTGGTGTGTAAGATAAGTCTTGTTATGACATGGTGTTTAGAATAGAATGCAGTCGGCCCTCCATATTTTCTGGGGTTATGAGCTCAGGACCCCCACAAAATTTGAAAACCGGTGGTAAAACCACTATTGTTTTACTTGAGAAAATTCTCAAGTATGCAACTCTGCAGTCACTTTCTGCTGGAGTTTGACCACAGAATCACACTGGAGGACCGACAAATACTTAGGAGAGTGTTTTCTCTAGGAATATCTAGGCTCTGCAGTGCAACTCCATTGTAGAAAATTGAACCCAGCGGTTTTTGGGATTTCTGGGAGTACCAGTCTGTGATGTCTGGGTTTAGCCCTGATTGCCAAACCTAACCAACAGGAGCCAGTTATTATGAAATCCTGATAATTATAGTTTTACAGGCTCCATAGCTTACAGTTCCCTTGATTCCATAGCAATGAGCCAATGTCAAGCTGCATTCATTTTACACTGCAATTTTGAAAGCCAAGATCACTATGAAGGAGAAATGATTGGAAAAACAAAGTATTGATATCATGAAATTGCGGTATTCCTAATGTTTCATTTATTGAAAAGAAATCACCATGCCAAACTCATGAAGCAGGATTTTGGGAGAGAAATGTCTATACTTAGTAAGAGATTGCCCATAGGAATGTCATTGAAGCAATTCAACATGATCAAATTTGATCCGATCCCATTGAAGCAGAAGGGTATCCTCAAAAGATTCCAGGAGGAAGAGGAAGAAGGAAGAGACAGAGACAGCTTTGCAAGTTCACAGAATTTTAATGCTTACCCAGGGTAAGGGCACCTCAGCTCCAATCTGGCTGTTGAGGTACAAAAGACTGATTCAAACCCCCCGGTATTTATAGGCAAAATTATCCAGTTCACGCATGCGTACAATCATTTGACCTTTTCACAATCTAATCAGTTTGTCCCTGAATTGTGGCCAAGAACATATGTTGGCAGGAACACTTATTGGCAAAATATTATGTTTTCCACAACTTTCCCCTTACATCATTTGACCTCGCTCCCCAGATGTTGATTCACATTGATTTACATTGAACCATTAAAATGAATCATAACTTCATATATTTCTTCACACATATTATATTATATGATTCCACACATCTTCATTTCTGTGTCTTTAACTCATTAAAAGCAAGCATTCCCTTATTAATCCTCCTTAATTATCTTCCCAATACATTCACAATATATTCATAGTATATTAGTCCTTTTCAATTGACCCATTGAAAGATTTTGCCTGCTATTTACTTCAACCAGACAGGAGGTGGCGCTGTTATACCATATCTTCAAATGTTCGCTTCTTCCTTAGGGTTAATAATTATCAATTGTTCCTGGCACCCACCCTGGTAGGCTTCCCCAAATAGCTCTTGCTCTGACCTCGGCTTATTCAAATATTGACACAAGATTAGGTCCCAGCCTCCTGTCTTTATGCCATCTGTCGATTTCCCTTTCACCCAGAGAATCATCTCCAAGATTCCTTCTTCACATTATTAAGAATCCCTTTTTTAAGGTAAGATTTCATTAATTTCATTAATTTCTATTTAGCTGCTGCCACATACCCCACAAAATCTTGTGACGAAGAAAACATTTTTTCGGAGTCACACCCTTAGTGTGATTATACCACCTTATTTTCCCTGGACAGCTGTTGCATCTCTTCTATCTCCAGAGTCATAAGTTGTTTCAATTGACTTCCATGTCGGGCATTTGCCGTAATAACAATTCTTTCAATCATATTTCTTAAGCAAGCAATCACACACGGCAGTAGGAACATGATTAGAATACCAATTATCAAGATAACAAATCCTACAACGATGAGGTCTTTTAACCATTGGAAGTTCGGCAACCAATCAGTTAACCAGCCAAAAACACTCTCTCCCTTTGGGGCGTATCCAATTCTGATGGTAGATACTACTTTCTGTATCTTATCTATATCAGATTCAACCTCTCCCGATTTGTTTATATAGTGGCAACACGTGGTATTGAGAAAAGAACATAGTCCTCCTTGTACAGACAATAGGTAGTCCAAAGCAAGTTTGTGCTGCATTAGGACCCCTGCCAAAGAATCAACTTCTGTCTGCAGAGCTTTCATTCCAGCCATAGTCTGGTTCGCCAACCTCTCCACTTGAGCTGAGAGTCTCCGAATCTGTTTTATATTTAGAGCTACGCCCACAGCAGGGAACAAGATGGCTCCCAGCCTTTCTCCCTCATTTAAATAAGTTTGGTCTGGGTCATATCCAAGTGTTTCATCATAAGCTCTTTTCAAACGCTGCTCTTCACGCTCCCTTCTCCAAGTCACCTGGGATTGTTGTTCTGGGTATATTGTCACATCCGCTAACATCAAAGTTCCGATCGTGCACGTACCTTCCCAAAATGGCGGCAAAATCTTTCCCGCCCATTGACCACAGATCCAATACAATCCCTGAGACAAGCCACCCTTGGCTACCAACGATTTAGGCACTTCCTGGTGGGCTTCCACCCCTTTTACCACTTTTGCAGGATTTGATTCTCCTCTACTCTGCTGTGGCCCTTCCACAGGTGGTTCCCCCTGGCCCTGAGGCAGCCCTTTGCTAGGAGCCTTTGGTGGTTCACGACCCCTGCTGGCTACTTTTGCCTGGGCCTGTTTAATGTGAGTGCCTAATTCTGGTGAAACAACTCCATCAGATCTTTTTACCCTTCTTGAGTGTTCCAAACGGGCTAAGAGGCTGATATCTTCAGACGCCTCCGTTTTGAATACATGGAGAAGGAGATTACAATTGGGATAATGACCAAGTTCTATTTGGTGTGTGTGGAGAGGGTTGTCTCTATCTTGGGTCCATCTCTCATCTCTCTCCCAAATAATGCATGCTGGGGCCTCTGGTGAAGTCTCTTCATGTGTTATTATAGCTTGTCCTGGATCAAGTAAAGTATCAGTCATCTCATAATTTTGAGGCCTTAAATTGCTCCATCCTCTTTGACTTAATAATGTTCCTACCATAAGTGGCCATCCCTCACGCTGGGAAGTAGGCCCATGACTACAAATCCAACAGTCAGTAACTTCTGTCTCATTCGCTATGTTCTGAATCATCTGGTGGAATATGTTCTGCTCCCATCCTCCCTGCACGAGCTCTGGGACAATTACACTCAACATCATCAGGTAATAAGTATTCCACATTCCAAAATGAATAAGCTTTCCCCCATAAAACATGCTTATAACGGTAAGCCAACCAGATCAACCCCACAATAATCAGTAGTCCCACAATTACACTCCCGTCACCAAAAAAGTCCATTTACTCTTCTTTCTTCTTTCTTCTTTCTTCTTGCTTGATTGTAGTTTCAAAAACTGAGTCTCTCTCCTGTTCAAGGCAACTTTATTCTTATGTTTTAAGTCTTTGAAGTGTATGTCTTTTTATTTTATTTATGTATGGCTTAATTAGTTCTTTATTCAATCATCCAATTCTTAAGTTTATTTGCTGTAAGTCAGGGTCCTCTGCTGTGTAGTCTTCTCTCAAGCAGGCTTAGCTTATCCACAATTTTACTTCCTCCTCGTACACGTGGGGATTCATCAAGCAGCAGACCCCTTTCACTCCCGTCTTAGATGTCACACTCCCCAGGGTCTCTCATCCACTTTAAATCTTCTGGTAAAACAGGGGGATACTGTAACAGGTAATTAATTAACATTTTTAAAAATCTGTACTTCTTCCTTGATGCTTAATCCTCCTCACTTCCACCTCATATTGCAACAGTTTATCTTCCTTTACCAATTCCAATTTCTAACATGTTTGAACCTTAAAACATCTCAGTATTTTAACAAAGCAACCCCATCACATTCACTTTATCACAGCTCTCCCCACAAAATCTTCTAAATTTGAATGCATCTCAAATTGTCACTACTTTTTCTCTCAGACAGTTTCACAACTAATATCAAATTTTTTTTCCCCAAAAGGTTTTCCCAATTTCTTCTCTCCCCGTGAGGGCATTTAAGTGGCCATCTTAAATACTCTCAACACATGATTTTTCCCTTTTCAATCTCACCAGGCATTTGCAAACAATCAACCTCACACAACCTCACACACCAATCTTATTCATCCCAAAACTGATTCCATACATACACTCATTTATTCTTTACTGCAATTCTCTTCTCAAAAGGGGAATCTAATCATTCACTTCTCACACTTCTTTCTCACACATCTCAACAATTTTCTTTCATTATTTTTAATCCCTCTTTACTTCTATACTAACATTTCATCACTACTGCATGACTTCTTTTACATTCTCATTCTCTCTTTTCCCACATGGTAATCACACACTCTGGTTCTTCTCCTGTGATTAACCATTTCGCTCTTCTAACTTACTTTTTCCTTGCTTTCTCAACATTCTCTCAACATACCTTAACTTTCTTCTTGGATGGCTTTCTCTTACCCACATACTCGGTCTTTCCCCATCATGTATGGTTCCAGGTTTCTCCTGAATTATCCTCTTTTTCCTTTTATTTGAAACCTGTGAAGATCATTTCTCTCACAACACAAACAGCTACACACATTCTTTTTCCTTTTTCTTTTTCTAACCACACACATTCAAGTTTTCCAGAGAATGTATACAGACATTTTCCCTTTTTCCCAAAAGACAGACACATATTTCACATATTTTTCTTTTCTCTTTTTCCATTTTTTTTCCATTATTTTTCTTTTTGGGCTTTTTCCCGGAAGCCTATAACCATTAGTTTCTTTTCTTTATGAACATACTGACATTTTACAAAAAGACAAAGCAACAACAGAAACAGAACAGACATACGGTTGCAAAGCAGCTAGAAGGGACAATGCATATAGACTCAGCCAGATTCCACAATACACAACACATAGGATCAACAATTTCCCTTTACAAAGTGCACTTTTTCCCAACCTTAAGAGTGCGCCTTCTGCAGCGAACGCAACACTCAGGGGGTTTTCTTCTTGAGGTCTGCAGTACCTCCTTTGAAAAAATGTTCCCCCAAACCTGTTTCCTCAGGCATATCCACAAATGCCTGTACCTTAAAAAGCTAGCTTTTCCCTTTTTCTGGAACTGCAGCTGTTTACTCCCAACGCCCTCCCAGTCAAGGAGCCAGCGAAGGAACAGGCCAGTGGAGGCGATTTTTCTTATGGGTACCCTTTTCGTCTCCCCTGATCCACACCTTGTCCAGCTCCTGAGTGAGAGAAAGCATCAGCTTCCAAAAGCTTACCTTTCCTTCTTCCTTTTCTCCAAGCCCCACGTTGGGCGCCAAATGAAGCAGAAGGGTATCCTCAAAAGATTCCAGGAGGAAGAGGAAGAAGGAAGAGACAGAGACAGCTTTGCAAGTTCACAGAATTTTAATGCTTACCCAGGGTAAGGGCACCTCAGCTCCAATCTGGCTGTTGAGGTACAAAAGACTGATTCAAACCCCCCGGTATTTATAGGCAAAATTATCCAGTTCACGCATGCGTACAATCATTTGACCTTTTCACAATCTAATCAGTTTGTCCCTGAATTGTGGCCAAGAACATATGTTGGCAGGAACACTTATTGGCAAAATATTATGTTTTCCACAACTTTCCCCTTACATCATTTGACCTCGCTCCCCAGATGTTGATTCACATTGATTTACATTGAACCATTAAAATGAATCATAACTTCATATATTTCTTCACACATATTATATTATATGATTCCACACATCTTCATTTCTGTGTCTTTAACTCATTAAAAGCAAGCATTCCCTTATTAATCCTCCTTAATTATCTTCCCAATACATTCACAATATATTCATAGTATATTAGTCCTTTTCAATTGACCCATTGAAAGATTTTGCCTGCTATTTACTTCAACCAGACAGGAGGTGGCGCTGTTATACCATATCTTCAAATGTTCGCTTCTTCCTTAGGGTTAATAATTATCAATTGTTCCTGGCACCCACCCTGGTAGGCTTCCCCAAATAGCTCTTGCTCTGACCTCGGCTTATTCAAATATTGACACAAGATTAGGTCCCAGCCTCCTGTCTTTATGCCATCTGTCGATTTCCCTTTCACCCAGAGAATCATCTCCAAGATTCCTTCTTCACATTATTAAGAATCCCTTTTTTAAGGTAAGATTTCATTAATTTCATTAATTTCTATTTAGCTGCTGCCACACCATGTGTTTCCCCCTGCTTTCTCCCGTTTCAACACAAATGATAACCTCAGAAGATGATTTATCTCTGTCTCTGCCCCCAATTTCTAAACACTTTTAAAAAAGTTCCTTGACAAAGCATCATGGACAACAAGCAGAAGTCTGTTTGTGTTGTTTGATGAGCTCTGTGATGCTTTGAGAGAGAACTGTTTAGAAACCGGGTGGGGGAGATTGTATGTGATGAAGTCCTAGATCAGGCCTTTTCAGCCTGTGGCCATCTAGGTGTTTTGGAATTAAGGTCCCAGAATTCCTGACCATTGAACAAGCTGGCTAGGGCACTTAGGAGCTGGAGGCACAAACACCTGGAGGGCTGCATGTTGAAAAGGCCTGATCTAGATACACACATAGACTGTAGCTCTTCTGTTACCATTTAGGGGTTAGGTTGCCATAATGACCTCTCTCTGAACTACAGTCTAGTAATCTTCTTGCTATAGGAAGTTGGCTGAAATAAGATTTCTGTAAGTGTGACATAACTTTTTGCCAGTATTCCCAGAGCTGAGAGTAAATGAACTAACATAAATATTGCACAGGTCAAATTCTGTTCATTATACATGATGCAGTTCTAAAAGAAATGAAGCCATGGTTTTGAAGGTTATTACGAAAACATTTTGGAATACAGGTTGACTACAACTGCATTAATCTTTAAATATTGCCAAATGAAATAGAGGTTCTTTTTTGCCCAGATGAAATACTTTATTGTCTGTACAGTCTAAACCTACACAGACAGATTCTAGATTTTGAATGGCTTTTGTGGTAAGTTTTTCAGTCTCTTCCCTCTTCCTTTATCATTGGGTAGACAATGCACACAACTTCTCACTGCAGCATTTTTTTAAAGATATATTGCTATTCTTTTAAATAGGGGGTACAGGAAAAAAAGGTTGATTTACTCTGCATGAGAATGCATTGGCAGATTTCAGTTCTGGGTAGCTCAGCTCAGCATTTCGCTTAAAAAGATTACTACACAATCTGGCTAAAAAGGGTCACCGTGCTCAAATGGCATTTTTAGTGTTGTTTCAATCAGCATGTGTTTTCCCTTGCTTTGAATCACCAGCTTTTCTTTTACATTCTTTAGGAGGCTGAAAGAACAAAATGTTTCTTATGAAGCCAAGCGCCAGCGGTTTCATTCACCTCACCATGAATTAACTTCAGCTAACCAAGTAGTGCCTTTGCCAGAAGATCACAGGCGGTCATTCCCTGGATCTATTTCTTCGCCATTATTTCAAGCACACTTCATCTCTGACTTGACAGGATGTGTGCCACCCTTACAAGAAGCTTCCTTTCCCGAGCCCATAGAAACTGCACTCCCTGTGGCCAAAGATAAGGTAAGATGGATTAAAGACTGTGTTCATTTTTCTTGTAGCTCTGTTTTCTCTGTAAATCAGCAATTCCCAAACGGGGTGTTGGATTTAATAGTGTAGCTGAAGTCTGCCAAGAAAAACTGAACAAATATTATAGAGCAGCCACCACACTGACTCACAGAGTAGGGAGGATCTATGCTTTATTGGAATCTATTTTCATCCCTATCTGTCAGTATAAGAACAATTGCATCATTTTGAGTTGGGAAAAATTAAACAGCAGCAATATAGTGCTGCGTTAGAAAGATATAAGGGACATCTCTGACCCATCACTACTTATAGTGAGGTGAAGTCATTAATTATAGTGGGAATTTATTTTAATTTTAGGTTTCCTTTCTTCAAAAATGGCACCCATGGTGACTCAAAGGTAAAACAATAGAATTTTTAAAGAACAATTAAAAACTATATACACACACATATACAAAAATGAAAAACATAAGAAACAGAGCTTGGAACTCAGTTTCTGTCCTGTGAGTAATTACATGGTTTTTTTTTTTATGTCAGGAGCAACTTGAGAAACTGCAAGTTGCTTCTGATGTGAGAAAATTGGCCGTCTACAAGGACGTTGCCCAAGGGACACCAGGATGTTTTACCATCCTATGGGAGACTTCTCTCATGTCTCTGCATGGGAAGCTGGAGCTGACAGGCGGGAGCTCACCCCGCTCCCTGGATTCGAACTGCCAATCTTCCAGTCAGCAGTCCTGCTGGCACAAGGGTTTAACCCAATACATTACCAGGGGCTCCAAGCCTGTTTGTGTAGAAATGTCTTTGTCTGCTGATAATAATAATAAAAGTGCCAGACTAGCCTCCTGCGGAAGGGACTTCCAAAGGGAGAGAGAGGATGAGAGCAGCCACAGCAAGTTGTGAAGGTGGCAGGACTGAGAGAACACCTTAGCCTGTGGATCTGGACATCCAGGCTCAGAGGTTGTGTGGCTTCATTAAGTAGGAGAGAAATATTACGTTGTTCGAATACAGATCACAATGATCCTCCTTTTGCACCTCAGAGTATTGAGGTGATGTGTGTTGTGTTTTTAATTTGCTGTAACTGGTTTTATTTTATGATGATTTAATTGCTTTTTAACTTTTGTATGTTGTTAATTTTTAACTATTATAGGCTTATTTAAACTAATGTAGAGTCCCAAACGGGCAAAAGCAGGAGATGTATATTATTAGTAACAGGAATAACCAGCTGATGATAGTGTCACTATCAGTTTTTATAGCATTTAGATGTTTATTTAATTTTTAAAAACTAGAAAGAAGTGAAAATGGTAGCAAAAGAGTTATGTTTCTTAAAAATTATAAGCATGAAGATAAGTAACTAGGGCTTTTTGAGAGGAAAGCTGAGTCCTATTAGTACCGCTAATTATTTTAAAAACATATCTTTCCAAGCTCAGCACTGATGTAAGGGTTTATATCAGAAATAATTTGGGAAACATTCACTGAAGTCCTGTCTTTCAAGTAATATGTTTTACAGCAGCAACTCCCAAGTGTGGACTGTTCTATGGCAACAGTAGTGACGCTATGCATGCAACAATTTTTTCAGCAACATTTTTTTCTGATTGTGGCCAAAACCAGTTTTCACATGGAATCAAATCTTGCTTTTTGTAGTTTATTATTTTCAAGGCTAAAGCTCCTTGCTTTGATAACTGACCTTTAGAAAAGAAAAATTGAGGAATGTAGTAGGTTAACCTGTCTAGCCAGGTGCTGGTTTAATCCTTTTATTTCCAGTGAGTTCTTGAATCAATCCGATAGATGACCTTAGAGAAAGCAACTACCTGGAAAATCTGCATACGCACACAAGTGCATGCCTTGCATACCTTTAGAAAAGTTATTTATTTTGTAGTCCACCTTTCTCCCAATATGGGACCCAGGTTGGCTTAGAATGGCCTGGATTCTGTTGTCAATCTTGACTAGAGTTGAATAATTGAATCAGTGGGATTTATCTTGTTGCTCCTGACACGGAAAAAAAATTCTTTGGGTTGATTGATGATTCAGCATTAATTCAAAGTTCTAGTTGAGGCAGCCCATAGACTCATATTCTTTATAACAGTTTTTAACAGATTCTATGGATAACTGTATAGTAAATGTATCTGTATGTTTTATATATGTAAAGTTAAGTCAACAGGTACTGGAGTTATTTCAAGCATGCCAACAACAAGTCTATGATTTGAACAGAAAAGAGCTTTGCCGAACACAACTCCAAAGGGAAATTCAACAGATCTTCCCAAGTATGTTGAGGTTTTTTTAAATTATACATGGAATTAATAATTTCTTCTAAAGATATGGACTGATTACATATACTGTATTGTGTATTTCTTGTCCTGCAGATAGTAGACTATTTTTGGTTGGATCATCACTAAATGGTTTTGGTACTCGTAGCAGTGATGGTGACTTGTGCCTGGTGGTTAAAGAGGAACCAGTAAGTACAAGGCGAAAGCTTGGCCACACAGTCAATATGATATGTAACAGAGGAATTCTCAACTTCTGTGTTCCTTTTGGGAGAGAATGCACTTAAAAGAAGCACAACATTATAGGATGGGCAATCAGTGTTAGAAATCTTTAACAAATTTAGCAATAACATTTTTGTTATCCATACTTGTGCTTGGTTTACTGCTTTATTGAAAAAAGAATAAGTAAAGCAAAATCTAATTAAATTCTTAAATATTTTGCATATTCTTCACTGCATGATGATGTTGACCCAGTTTAGACTATGTGTGATCAAAGGTTATTATTTTCATACAATTACGTGATGGTCTTTTCTCCATGGTGGACCATGAAGCCCATAAGATGAAGCTCATGACTTACTTCCACAATCCACGTGTTTTCTTCTCAGTACCTAGGAAGCAATCTTCCACCTATAGCTCACACCTGCAACATTTAAAAAGTCTACAAGTTATAAAGACTGCCTACTGTGCTTCTATTTATTTGTTTAAAGAAGAGGGAAGACACAATTAAGGATAGATAAAATGTATCTTTAAAATGCTCACTTAACAGAAGGGGAAGATTACAATATCACTTGATGGATACTGTCATTCTAATCAAAAGTAGTGGCATCCTATGTTATGTATGGCATCAGTTTTAATCACTTAAAAAGCACACACAGATTTCATTCGCAGCACTTGAAAAAGCTCTAATGAATTACAGTACAGGCAGTTCTCAAATTACAAATAAGTTGAATTTGTTTGTAAGTAGGAACAGGTACGTTTTTAAAGTGTAACTCCAGCCAATCTATATATGTGTGTGTGTTCATGTCAGGAGTGACTTGAGAAACTGCAAGTCACTTCTAGTTTGAGTGAATTGGTCGTCTGCAAGGACATTGTCCAGGGGACGCCTGGATGTTTGATGTTTCTCCATCCTTATGGGAGGCCTCTCTCATATCACCACATGGGGAGCTGGAGCTGACAGAGTGTATGTGTATGTTTATAGTTCTCTGTGTGCGTGTGGATATATATGGCCAGAGTTACACTTTAAAAATGTACCTGTTCCAATGTATCAGTACAATTCAAAGGGGTTCTGTTATTGTTCTGTTTTCCCAAAATATGGCTATTAAAGCGAGCCAGCATGGTGTAATGGTTTGAGTATTGGATTATGCTGCTGGGAGACCAGGGTTCAAATTCCCATTTGGCCATAGAAATTCATTGGGATACCTTGGGCAAGTTACAATCTTAGTCTCAGAGGAAAAGATAAGACAAAACCCCCTGTGAACAAATCTTGCTAAGGAAGCCTCATGATAGTTTGCCTTAGGGTTAGGAACAACTTGAAAGCACGCAACAGCACAGTGGATGTTGAATATGAATATTGCAGAGTTATGTAACATGAAATACATGGGTTATGGTAAAGGTGAAAGTAATGAAGACTTGAACTGTTTTATTCTCTCCCACTTGGTGGTATAATTACTATCATATGAGTGGAGAGACATGATTATTGAGTATTCTATATTTCACAAAGATCCTCATTGCTCAGAAAGTGGTCTGTGTCCATGCTGTAGAAATGCAGTTCAGAGTCCATGAGCAGTAATAGCAAGGGGTGGAGCCAGTGATCTTATCTCCACTGTCTCATCACACAGCTGTAACTATGCTGAAGGAAAACAACTGATTCGGTTTGACTCCTGTTCATTTGTTCTTTATTTATGAGATTTCACATTCGTTTTCTTAGGCTTTTCCATTTACATCCTAAGTATTAATGGCTGCAATTTATTTCAGATTAATCAGAAGACTGAAGCAAGATACATACTTGGTTTACTCCAAAAACATTTCTGTAGGAAACTTTGTAAGTTCTAGAAACCCCTTTTATACAGTATTTATTAACAAAACACTACGCTTAATAATTAGGACTGCATGTATGCTTATTTATGTGGGTGAGCTGGACTGGATTTTGAGCTTAAAGTGCTGAGATGTTGAGTAGCATGCTTTTTATTTTCATTAAAGAGTTCTGTCTCTATATCTTTCCATGATTTATTAGTTAGTAATCTTTACTGGAAGCACTATCAATCTTTCCTCTCTCCCCTCTTTCTCAATTTCTCCATTGCATACACATGCACAAGACCTAACAGCTATATTAAAGATCAAGCATTGCCATTTGATGTTGTAATACTATTACTTTTGCTGCACAATTGCCATATTTCATCACGTAATAGTTGCTCCCACATATATGTATCATATAAGTATTTTGGTGTGCCAAAATGGGGATTAATGCTTTCCTCACTTAATAGTCATGCTGGCAGCCGAGGGGGGCTCTGTAGGCCTCACCCATTATCACCACATAAGAGTCACACCCCCTTTAAAGGGTGGAAAAAATGTGACTATTGTGTGGTCAAATGCCGTATTCTGTTGCAATAATTGGAAGACGATTTTTCCCCTCACTGTGAGAATACAGTGTTTTCCTGCATATGCCTGTTAATCTCCAGGTTATGTTTTAGTGCACTATATAGGCAGCCCCTAAGATACAAATAAGGTTTTGTAGGTCTGTTTTTAAATTGATAACATAGCAAAGGGTTAATGACCCCGTGGCTGTCAGTGCTCCTGGTCAAAAGATTTCACCTCACTTTCTGTTCCTGTGATAATAGGATTTTGAAAATTTTTGACTTGCTTTGGAAACAAGGATTGGCAAGAAAGCTTCAGTGGCCACACCTTTCACCCATGATAACTCTTTCAGGAGTGAATTTCCCTTCCTAAGGATAGATTTCTTTTACTTCCTGTTGTCTAGCCTCTGTTCTTAACTATGAGTCAATTGTAAGTTGGATGTTTGTAACTCAGGGACTACCTGCAAAACTATTTGCTTGCTTCACAAAGACAATTCTGTAACTATTCTGGAATTCTCTTGATGCTTCTGCTTACTGTTCATTATTTTATTTGTAGATATCAGTAGACTTTTCTTTTTTCCTTATTTAGCAAATTACATTGAGAGACCTCAGTTAATCCGAGCAAAAGTGCCAATAGTGAAGTTCAGGGACAAAGTCAGGTAAGTCCTTGTTATTATCACTAATTCTTGGGTTCTGGCAACAATTCAAGCATATGATATGAAAACATGCCGACAGATTTTCGGCTTACCATTGATCAGCCTGTTTGGCACTTCAGTAAAGTAAATAGGAAACAAATCCAATACAGAGCACTGTTCTCTCAATTTCACAGAAGTGTAAGATATGCACTATATCTGGTATTTTATTTTCCTTTTCTTGAATGATATTGCTTCAACTTGCCATGCTGATAATTTTGGACTACCACTGCCATTTCCAACAAATCTTGGCTTTATATGCTATTTTACTGGATTTAGTGGGATTGTTATTCAGATACTGTTTTGTTATATAAGGACACAAGCTGCCCCATACATTGGTTATGTCAGGGGAAAATAGCATACTGTGAGATGGAGGTGCGGACATAGCTGACAGGGTTACAATATCCCTACTTTCTTCCTTGTAACTTTTTTGAGGGAGGTTTGTGCCTACGAAACATTTGATTACATTTGAAACAAAGCATTACTTATGACCTATTTTCTTTAGAGGATGAGAAGTATGCTTCTTTTTTGCTTCTGCAGATTACATTGACACATCTTTCTCCTTTATGGCTATCAGTCTAAGCTTCTTTTTCCATGTCTTTCTATTAGAAAAGTTACCTTTGTGGATTATAACAGAATGAATTGGCTGGCAGAATCAATGAGTTTATTGTTTATGAAAATAACATTTCAAAGCTCTGCTCTCAATCCACAAACATCTAAAAATGTACCAAATGCCTCGTAGTCACTGTTTTATTGAGGAAATGTAGGGCACATTATTTTGCCTACAGAGAGGTCCAAAGCTGACATCTCATCTTAGAAAGATCAGGTAGATGGCGATTTCATTATGGTCTACCTGGGAGAGCTGATATCAGTCAACATAGATGCTACAGATGTGGGCTAAATCTATTTTGACTCACGCACATCATAAAATCTTGTGTTCCTGAGACAAATACTGCAAAAAATGTGAGAAAGCAGAGTGGTTTTCAAAAATGGAGAGAGAGAATGATGTATTTGCAGCAACATTGATCTTTTAACATAACAGGCTGATTTTTGGGTAAGGTTTGGCTAAGGTGAAGGTTTCTCCTGACATTAAGTCTAGTTGTGTCTGACCCTGAGGTGTGGCTGGCATGACTGCATAGAGTGCCATTACCTTCTCACAGAAGTGGTACCTATTGATCTCACATTTGCATGTTTTTGCATGTTTTTAGGTTGACAAAAGCTGAGGCTAACAGCGGGAACTCACCCCGCTCCCCGGATTTGAACCTCCAACCTTTCAGTTAGCAAGTTCAGCTCAGTGGTTTAACCTGCTGTGCCACCAGGGGAATTTGTTTTGTAGAATTAGTTTTGTTTAAAAATTGTACCAGAAAGGTGTTGCTATATTGTGTTTTTCTGTTCTGTTATGTCTTCCCCATTTTCCACTCTTCCCTGTCGCAGTGCCTGATACCTCAACATTCTTATTTGATTTAATCGTAGTGATTAAATGCATTTTCCTGTTGTTGCCCAGGTTTTTGGCTAAGTCTCAGCAGGAGGGTAAATTTATTTGATTATTTGCAGCATCTATGCTCCTTGGGATTTCCTGATTATCTGAGTAAAGTGGAAGCAGACTTTATATCTTTATTGTAACCCATAACCTGTCGGAGGCTTGGTTTTTCCTCTAAGATTAATCTCTTACACTTCCTTTAATTATATTAAGTTGTTCAATTCTGCTTTAGAATTCACTGGGATCTATTTTCCCAGGACCTTGATCAATGATGTGTCTCCTTAAATATGTGGGTTGCTATGGAGCAAACTGAAGGTCATATTGTGAACAAGGCTTAATTGTTGCCTTTGTTCAACAAAATATAGAACATATCAAACAGTGAATGCCCTGTAAGCAAAAGCCAAGTCATTTCTTTACCACTGGATACTCACTTCTCAGCATCACAATCAAAAAACCAAGACACTGACTAAAGAGTACCAGATTCTGCCTATATGTACCAATATTAGTTTTTAACAAAATTAGAGCTCGATCACTCACTATCTGGTATTGTCCACACAGTGAGATATGTTCCTGATATCATTTTCCCCCCTATGGGTTGCACCTGTAATATGCTGAATGCTAGAAATTGTAGTATTTGGAAAACGCCTGCCTGTTTTATCGCTTAACATATACTTGCTTGTGTTTTGTGATTAGCCTGGAATAAAATATTTCTATGGCCTTTTTTATAGCAAGTGCATGGGTTTTCTGGAATTACAACTCTAGAAAATTATAGGGGGCCATGCAGTCCTAGCTGAATGGGAGATGCTTTGTGTTGTTAAGAATACCAGTTTTTGTTCAGCATTATTTCAAGTTATTGATGACAGCATAATGTGCAAAGAAATTACAGGACTGAAAGCCAGCTTTTAAGATTAGTGACACTAAATAATGGAGAATGCCAGCTATATTTTTTGTTTGCATGTACACACAAATAAAACACACTTATCCTTGAAAATCAAGACTTTCACCAACTATTGTTTTAGTTACAGTTTTATTTGAATTATTTGTAAAAATGCTTGCGTAAGTCTGATTTTTTTTCCTCCTCCCAGCTGTGTGGAGTTTGACTTGAATGTAAACAATGTTGTTGGAATACGAAATACATTCCTTCTCAGAACCTATGCATACAGTAAGTAGTCCATACATTTTACTGTGTGTATTCAGTTATCTTAGATGCTCTTACTATGGTTGCAACCTAAAAACTGTTCAGTATGTCAAGTTTAAGTCCTTTCTATGTGTGTCATTTTATTTCTCTACTATATCTCAAGAAATGTGCATAGTTTGTGTTTATTGGTTTTGTATATTGTTTAATAGTTTACTAATATTACTAATAATATTACATAAGAAATAGAATTAAAACAACAAATAAGGGAAAATATATGAGAAGGAAGGGGGAAACTCTACAGGTCAGAGGTGGAAAGGTGGAAAGTGCAATTTCCTACTGTGGGTTAAAACCAGTGAGTTATGGCAGTGTGAATGATCTGAGGGAGGGGGCATACTCTGCTCCAAAGCAGGATATATTCCTATCATGGTGAAGTGAAGAAATCTGATAGGGAGAAAATCAACTCATTAGAAATGTGGTGCTGGAAAACCATTCTGTGGATACTATGGCCTGCTGAAAATACAAATAAATGGGTCTTAGAGCAAATGAAGCCTGAACTTTCTCTTAAAGTCAAGATGACTAAACTGAGACTGTCTTAATTTGTCTATATCATGAGAAGACATGACTCACCAGAAAAGACAATAATGTTCATAAGGTAGGAGGCTTTATGAAAGAGGAAGACTGGATTCCAGATGGACAAATTCAACCAAGGAAGCTACGGCTCTTAGTCTGCAAGAGCTGGGCGAGATCATTGACTTGTTGGAAGATAAGTTATCTGACAGGCTTGGTTAGATCTTAGTATAGGTAGTGCCCAAGTTACAAGCAAGATTAGTTCTGTAGATTTGTTCTTAAGTTGAATGTGCAAGTCAGTTGGAACAACAACATTTTAAAGTGTAACTTCAGCTATCTCTCTATCTATGGATATCACAGAGAAGGGTTTACAAGCTTGTTGTATTTGTTTTGTTCCTGTGTCCCTGATCAGAAGATTTCACCTTACTTTCTGTCCCTCTGATAATTGGATTTTGAAAAATTTGGCTTGTTTTGGAAACAAGAATTTGTGATAAAGCTTCATTTGAGAAACCTTTTCCCATGATAACTCTTTCAGGAGTTTATTTCCTTTCTGAGGGGTAGATTTCTCTCATTTCCTGCAGCCTCATCCTCATTCTTAACTATGAATTGTTTGTAAGTTGGATGTTTGTAACTTAGAGAGTGTGATCATGGAATAACACTTTCTGGTATCTGTTTTATTTATTTTCCATGTGATATTTTAGATATAATATAGCTCTGACAAAGATTAATTTCACAAGTTACATTATGATTTACATTATGATGGCAATAGCAAAATTAGATATTTACAACAAAATGAGGCCCTTCAGGATTCCCTTCTTCTGGAAACTTCATTATTTTACACAAACCTTGTTTTCTGGTTTTTTGCCTTACAGTATTTAGTTGTGTGTGCTTAGGGAGCATAGTCAGTCTTCACTGAGCTGGCTTGGGAGCTGGCTCTTTAGCGATTGTTCAAAAAAAAAAAATCAGTGCTGTTATGGTTGCATGACGATACACAATTGGAAGGTGGATTTTCTAGTATCAGCACTGGACATGGCACTTTTACAGAAAAATGAATGCTGGATAGAATGCCTCTGCTCAAGGGTTCTTACATCTCTGCATTTAAACAATATTGAAGGAAGACTTCAAGATCACAACACAGAAGGAGGAAAATGACAAATGTGAGACAGGAAGTGACAAATGTGAGAAAATTCTTGCATATAGTTTTTTAAAGTGTTAAAGAATTAAGCAAAGGCCTCATGGAATAGATGGCGCATAGGCCCATTTCTGAAGTAAAGGGAGTTTCAATCATAAGAGCTAAGCAATGGACAGAATTTTTTTGATGGAAGAGATATTTCAGTAGCGGTGATTCCTTGAGTTGTTAAAGGATGTTTTGGGGTTGGAAAGATTACACAGCCCAACCAAAAAAGAAATATTGGTGCCTTAGTTTTTAGGCCTGTTCTTGGAGTTATTTAGGGTTCAGAAAATTGAATTGGATAAATGGCATCAGTTCTAGTTTTTTAGATATGGTTATCGGTACTATTTTTTGGAATCAGCAGATCAAATATATCCAGAAACAGGTCTGACATTTGAGGCACCAAGATGTGTTGGTCAATGTTGTAGATATAGATCTGCAGTGTATATCTCTCTGTAGGAAGTTCTTATTTAAAAAGCATCTGACTGCTCTTTATCTTGTTTACAGTTGAGAGTCGAGTACGTCCTTTAGTCCTGGTTGTAAAGAAATGGGCAAGCTTTCGTGGCATAAATGATGCCAGTCGAGGCACTTTAAGCAGCTATAGTCTTGTGTTGATGGTTTTGCACTATTTACAAAGTAAGTATATTTTTCACTTTTGGAATGGCCTTTCCTTTCAATGTAACTTGTATGAATTCCTTCCTAATAGAACTGCTTAGGGTATCTCTGGATGCTTGCTTTTAAGGTCTTGATTTTGCGACTTCTCCTGAGTTCCTTATTCTTAGAACCCTAAAATATGTTTACTTTTCAATTAGACTTGATTTCACATTTGAGTTTTTTTATACTCCTTTTTTTGGGTGGGAGTGGTATTATGTTGTTTCGTTGGGAAAATACCGTGGCATAATTGTTGAGTTTCTTGCTATCTCTTAAATCCAGATAGCAGCAAGAACCAAATATACCATTCATCATAATGATCTTTTAACTAATTCTGTATTTTAAAATAGTACCAAATTGTAAGAAAGAAGGTATTGTCGCAGGCTTTCATGGCCAGAATCACTGGGTTGTTGTGTGTTTTCCGGGCTGTATGGTTGTGAGGTCTGGAACACAGAAAACACACAATAACCCACTGTAAGAAAGAAGCAGTTACTGCTTTTTTACACAGTCATCTAATACTTAGGCAACGGGTGAATTTCCAGCTTTATTCTCCTAAAAATGCCCTGACATCTTTTCATGATTTTTTAATTCTTCCCAGTGAATTCTTAATTCAGTAAAGGTTTGATCCTTGGTGCAATTCCTTGTTGCACCTATCATGTTCTCTCTGTTTTTTTAACCTCATTCTTGACTGATTTGAGCTGGTGTTCTTTAATTTTCTTTTTTAAACCATGCATATAGCTCTTGAATGCATAGAAGGAACGAGATGAAATTGTGATAAATATTACACATTTTAAAAAATCGTAGCTTTTAGGAGGTTCTTTTCTTTGTAAAAAAATTAACTGGGCAATTGGGAATCCTTCCATATTGTCATCTTCTATGTTTCTTTTCATCTTGTTATTTTATGAGTCTCATTGGAAATTAGGGTGTGCATTTTAGAGTGTGACTATTCATGAACATTTAGGTGCTTTGAACATAAGTGCATTATAACTGTATAGTTGCAATAAAACAAAATATCTCACTGGTGAGTATTCACTCTTGTGATTACAGTAGTCTCTCCAGAATTGGTAGGAAGCCTACTACATAAATGTGATATAGATCAGATAAAAATGTTTTGAATTCTTGGATTCAGAAATATGCTTCACAATATGTTTCAGAAATAAATACAGGGGAATATTAAATTAATGATTGATAATGTGGAAACTCATTAATTCATATCTTCTCTCACAGAATGGAAAGTAGTCCACTTTTGGTAATAGCTAAAAAGTCCTTTATAATTCAGTTTTATCAGTCTTTTAACATTCAGCTTTATAATTTGACTATTTCTATAAGTTATCACCAAAGTTGATGATGACAGATGTATGTCATCATTGTATATGTCATTTGTATTGTTTATGTCACCATCAAATTTGGTGAATATTTACAGAAATATACACCCACTGTCATCTGTCAATAAAAAAAGAAGCAATTAGAATTAGATGGATGTTCATGCCCGGACTATTTAAGCTTTGCTATGTGTAAAGCACCTCTGGGCAACTGCAGAAGTTTGGTGGTCCATTTTTCAGCCCTGCACCTGATATGACTTGGAAGTGATGTCAGGTTACTTCTAGTTTCACCTTTTTGTCAATTTTAGGGGTTCTTTAAGGGGGGGGGAGGTTAAATGTTTGAGAGATTTTGAGAGCAAAGCTGCTGTTTTGTGGTCAGTTTGAGACATTTTTCAGGCTGGGAGGAAAATAATAACACAGTATTATTTGTCTCCCTTGATATAAAACTATCATCCTTGATGTAAAGCAAAATTCAACTGAAATATAAAGTTTTCTCAACATAGGCAATATTTAAGAAATATCCACAATGTTTTCTTTACTTTAGATTCCAGCAAGTGTATTATAAAGAAATGTAGTTAGGAAAATAGTATTTTTTTAATTTTTTTAGCTATTTCAACAGTGACTGTGGTTTGGATTCAACATGTGCTGTCTGTATCCAATAAAAAGAGAGCAAGAAAAGGAGAATATTGAGAGAATGACATTGTATTGTGATTAAAATCTGCAAGATCCAAGTTTCACGGAAGTCTACAGCTATTTAAAAGGCCCTTGCAATGAAAATAATATCCATACAGAAAATCCTGTTTACTTCTATGTAATAAGAATATTACTGACTTTGGCTTAAATGAGTAACTTTCATATTCGAAAATGTTTAATTAAGTTTCACACAAAAATTATGAAGCTAATTTTGGTTAATTTAAAAGGCCTAGAATATTGACATTTTGAATAAGCATTTTATCCTAGGCCCTCAGTTCACACCACTGGTGTAGCTGGTATGTTGTTTTCTGTGAAGTACATGAATCACAGCAACTTTAAACTTTTTTTTTATAGCCCTACCTGAACCTATTCTTCCATCCCTCCAAAAAAATTACCCAGTAAGTGCTTCTTATAAATTACTACATAATATGTTTCTTTAAAAACTGATTACCTACCATATGAATGTTGCTATTTAACTCTTAAATTTGGGTGATGGCGCAATATGCCTGTGATTATGGTTGTTATAAGCTTATAGTGAACTGCTATTGTGTGCCTGTGTATATAGAAAAGTCAACTGCCAGTGGACTCTTTCCTAGATTTCCTACAGCTATATTTTTACAAACTAGTTCTCATCACATAAGGAATAAGATTTGTTCTAGAATGTTTTTTTTTTAATGGAAGTCCTTATGAAGAGATTTCTTCTTCTTCATCACTGGCTTCTCACAAGGTTTCAGAGCTAATGAAGACCAGCTTGTCACTTTTTATATTATCATATATACTTGTGTAAAAGTAAAACATTGTTTTGAAAATAATCTACCCAAAAAACCTGGGTTGGAGGTCGACTTACACATCGGTTAATGTAAGTACTGTCTTCTGTGGTGATACTGTTGACTTTTTTGAATGCTTGGATGCAGTTGGTTTCATTAGGGCTGTGTGGGAGGGGTGACACTGAAATGACTGCCATTGCTACAACCACCAGAATCCCTGTTCAGGACACCCAGTTTTACCCTTCATGGAACTCCCCTTATTCCAGAATCCCACTTCTCCTTTGCCTAGGACTTTAGAAAAAGAAGCCATTTTCTCTTCTTAGTAGAATGATAAAAGGCCTTTTTAAATGCTTGGGCAAAAATGTTAGGGGTAGATAGTTAATACCTTTAGACCGCTTTCCCTTCTCAACAGACTTAAGTCTTGACTTATCCACAGGTTAAATCTTTGTGTGATATGTGATGTTATTTTATGTGATGTGTTTAATAATGTTTAATGTTTTATCAGGGGAGGGTCAATTTTGATGCTTTACACTCTTTTTTATTGATGGCATAGAATTGTTGCGAACACTGTGAACCGCCCTGAGTCTCTTCAGTGTTGAGAATTATTTATTTATTTCAAATATTTATATCCCGTCCTTCTCAATCCCCGTCCTTCTCAACCTTCTCAGGGCAGCTCACAACGAGCAGTTATTAGATGTCAACACCAAAACAAACAAAAGCAATATAATCACGTGTTAAATATTAGTTTTAAATTATAAAATATCCATTAAAACATTATAAAACAACAATACAACCAAGTCCAAATCCAACTCAGTGTCCAGAGTCGCAGTCAGAGGTCTGTCCATTGTCAATTCCCATAAATCATTGTGATTATTACTGCTAGGCCTGTTACCTGAATGCCTGGTCCTTCAGCCATGATTTGAGCTTTTTTCTAAAGGAGAGGAGAGAGGGAGCTGACCTGATTTCACTGGGGAGTGTGTTCCACAGACGGGGAGGGGCGGGACACCACTCAGAAGACGCTGTCTCTTGTCCCCACCAATCATGCTTGCGAGGATGGCGAGATAAAGAGCAGGGCCTCCTCTGATGATCTTAAGCTCTGAGATGGATCATAGAGGGAGATGTGTTCAACAAGTAAGCTGGGCCAGAACTGTATAGGGCTGTATAGGCCAAAGCCAGCACTTCGAATTGTGCTCGGAAGTGGACCAGCAGCCAATGGAGCTGACATAACGGGGTGGTATGCTTCCTGAACGATGCTCCGATGAATAATCTGGCTGCCGCCCATTGGACTACTTGAAGTTTACTTGAAGTTTCCGGACAGTCTTCAAAGGCAACCACGTAGCGTGTGTTGCAGTAATCTATTCAGGGTGAAGGGTGGTATACAAATACTATAAATTAATTAAATAAATAAATATCCATAATAGTGTCCCTCAAATCTGACCTTGATTTATATGTGAAGTTTACTTGTACACTAATATGGATATCTAAATCCATGGATACACAAGTCACAATATATACAATGGTTTAGTAAAGATTGCTTGTGTCTTAGACAAACGAACACTTCAAAATATTACGGAAGTTATATTTTGAGCAGAGAGTGATTACAGATGATTAAAATTGGGATTGAAAAAGTTTGTGTTGGCAACTAATGTAATATGGGTGTCCCTTTGGCACAAGGTATATCAATAGGATGTGTTTGAGTATTTCTATTGGATCTTACTGTTTAGCACACTGCTTCTTAAACTGTGTGTCTGGACCCTAAATGGGGCCCCTTTAGCTCAATGTTGGGATCACGAAAAATTTGGCAACATTAAAATTTTTCTGAACATCATCAAGTGGCTGTTTTAGGCATTTACTCGAATCTCGTTCAGTGTTTACAGTGGACTCTGCAGAAGATGCTTCAGTTGTACTTCATAAAAAGGAAAATCAACCTGTTTAGCAAGCCTTGCAAATGCTGATTTATTTTCAGTAAATGTTTGTTGTTTATTGTTGTTTATATGTATATAATTATATACCTGAGGTCACGTACACATTTCTTGGGCTGGAAGGGGTTGAGGATGCTGAATGGGAAAAAGGAGGATAATCGGTTTTAATGGATTAATGGGATTAAGAGGAAATACCTGATTGAGTTGTGGCTGTTGATTTTTAAAATAAAGGGGCTCAACATCACCTTTTCATCTTTCAGCTGCCATGAAAAAGTTATCTGATGCTTTTCACAGCTCTCCTGATCATATAGGTATAGAATAATATATTTGTTTATTGCTCACCATATTGGTTGCCTGCTAGTTACTTAGTTGTGCAGAATCAGCTCTCCAGTTAAGCACCAACATTCTTTGCATCTATTTCTCAACCTTAAATTGAAAAGCTACTTTTTAAAAAGCTAATTGTGCATCTAATCTAATATCAGTAATTGCATATTCTGTCAAACTATAAGGAACAATGGAAAGGCCTTCTGACACATGGCACACCTATGAACACAGAGGTCAGGCTGGATATTGATCAACCTGTGTCTTAGTTTAGTGTTAATACAGCATTGTGAAGATTTTCTGGGGTTTAGTAAAATTATTACTTTATTGTAGTTTCCTTTTCCATGAGTGTTCATTCTAGTGTAATAACTTGAACTTTGTATCAGTTTTGAGTACAGCAGTCTCACTTAGCCAATCTTCACTCATCCAACATTCTGTATTATCCAACACAGTCTGCTTCCTGCCTGGATCCACAGCTGTTTCAATACATTGCAATGTTTTGCTGCTAAATTCGTAAATACAGTAATTACTACATAATGTTACCGTGTATTGAATTGCTTTTTCTGTCGATTTGTTGTAAAACATATTGTTTTGGTGCTTAATTTGTAAAATCATTTCATAATTTGTCATGTAATAGGCTTTTCCTTAATCCCTGCTTATTATCCAACGTTTTTGCTTGTCCAGTGTTCTGCCGGCCCGTTTATGTTGGATAAGTGAGACTCTACTGTACATTCTTTTCATAAAGCTGATATGGGAATTCTGTAGTCCTCTGGTTGTTACTGTACTGCAGCTCCCAACATCTCACCTTCGGCTATTCAACAATATCTGAGGGACACATGAGTACCGTCCCTGTTACTGTACTATTTATTAATATGACTAGATTATTTTGCTTTCAGTTCAATACAGAACTTCGCATATTTATAAACAACAGCTACCATATGTCCTTATGTAAAAAAAGACAAAAAAATAAACCTAAAAACTTGGGCCGATTTCTACATGGGTCAGTGCTGGAATAGGGACCCAACAGGAAAGGAATAACAAGAGATAGATGTGAAAAGTGTTCCTACCCCATTTTCCCTCCCTTTCCCAAACTAGAAAGAGGCAATCAGTCCCCCTTCTTTACTTTTACTTTTGGTTTAAGCAGCATTCAGCAGCAATGTGGGGGACCCTGAGGAATGTGTGGTACTTGACATTTGGATTGCATAAGATGGTGTGTAATGTCAGCAGCCATTTTTAATAGGACTTACTGTAAAAGCCTGCCTGCCTGTATTAAAAATGCCACTGTGGTGTCTACAGAGAGGCTTATGCAATAGGACCTTACTAAAAATGGCTGCTGCCATTCAGCATAACCTCAAGCTCCCTACATGGAGGACATCTTCCCTCATGTTGTTGCTAAATTCTGCTCAGGCAAAAAAAAAAAAAAAATAGGGAGAAAGGCCTGCCTCCCCCCCCCCCCCCTCCAGTTTGGCCAAGGGAGAGGTAATGGGTTGGAAGCTTCTAATATCTACCTAAGGTGCCTTCCATAAAATCCTGCATTTTTCAGAAAGAAGCAAAAACATTTTAAAACCAAGGGATTATAGTTTCCTGTATTCCCCATCTAGCCCTAATGTTCCCCTTGCAACAGTTTATGTTACTGGTTTAGAATCCAGACACCAAGAATCCTCCACTTTATATTGTGTGGTAGATCTGTTTTAAGGTGTGACATTTTGTAGAACCTGGGAAGGACATGTGAAAACAATTGAGCAACACAAGATGGATGAACCTCAAACGCAAACATCGGGACAGTCCCAGAAGGAGATGCATACCTAATTAGTATTAGTATCTGGTTTGCTTTTATAACTCAGAATCAAGTAACAACAAAACAGTTCATTAATAAATGGGGTGTATGTGTTTGCTTCATACTGCCATTTTCATTCTCAAGGATAATGATAAAAAGTTATTTTGTATTAGATCCAACATTATTTTCTCCCCAAAGAGAGCAAGATGAATACAAAATAAAATACACTCCAATGACCCCCACCGAAATCCGGGACACCAAAACAGATAGCGGTTTACCAGGATTTTACAAACCTACTGTGCATATTACATTAACACATCATAATTTGGAAGAATATTAAAACATACAGGTTTTTTGATGCACAATTATTACCATAGAACTGTAGCTCTTAACATTTTCTTTGCCAGCCCCAACACCTTAACTATGGTATCTTGTGTTGCTATAGACCACAAAGACTTAATTCTAGATTTTAACCCCTAAAGTGCATTAAATATTTAAAGTTGCTCATCAAGATTCCCCAGATTTAGAGACAAGGGAGAAATAAGTAAATATACACACCTGTATTATATTTTATTAGATTATTTCTATCATCATGAAGATTCCTTCTCGACTCTTCATCTATTTCAGTATGTAATTGATAATTCCATTTCTTTCATTGTGCCAATCTAAGCTTTTTATGATGAGACATATTGCATTCTAGAACGCATCAAGCATTTTGTTATTTGCTCTCATAACCTTTTCAGTCAAAGATCATTATCGCTATGCACATTCCAACATACTAATCAGAGATAACTGGCCCAAAAGTTGCTAAGCCAAGATCACCCACCTATTGTGTGAAATTAGTCAGCCTCCTTATAATGTAACTGCCACAACTCAATTGAAAATGGCTACAAAGGGATTTACTCTGAAGTGCAAAGGGGATTGCACTGATTACTGTGGCATGACCTTCCACCAGTGTTCCAAGGCAAGAGCCACCTCCTCTCAATTGCGGTCCTGTTTTGACCTCCCCTTCTACCTGATCCTTTCCACCCTTATGTATTGGCATGGTCTGTGAGTTGTCACACAAATAGCTCTGGACACCCAGTGCAATGCAGCATCCAGAGAACATTATCAGAGTACACCCATGTCTTGGATTGATGTCTGAAGTGGCAGAATGAGATAAAGTAGCATTTTTGGGGAGAGGAAGGAAAAGAAGAAAATGACGAATTAACTGTGTACAGATGGGAGAGAGACCACTGGGAGAGGGATGGTCTGAGGCACAGGTGCTATCTCCCTCTGCACTTCTGATTGGACACTATCCCCAAGACTGAAGGTAGGGACGAAAAAAGGAGTTTTGAGGTCACTGGGAGGTGTGCCCTTAGTGTCTGTGCCAGTGGTTCTCAACCTGTTGGTCCCCAGATGTTTTGGCCTTCAACTCCCAAAAATCTGAACTGACTGGAATTTATGGGAGTCGTAGGTCAAAACACCTGGGGACCCACAGGTTGAGAACTACTGGTCCATGCCAATTGCTTCTTAGCAGCCATAGGATGGCATGAGGGCCATTGATATCACACAGCAGGGCTGAGTGCACACTCAGACACTCACTATTTGTTCAGTGCACAGGTCCCTATCCTCTAAGGCAGGCCTGCACAATCGGTGGCCCTTCCAGAAGGCCTACTTTGTTTGTCCAGTGGCCATGAATTCTAGGGGCTGATGTCCAAAACACCCAGAGGGCTGCAGGTTGTGCCGACCTGCTTGAGGGACTTTTCGTATCCAGTGTGAGAATATTGCAACTTCCCAGCAGTTAGCTCGCCACAGATTAATTTTTTAAAAATTGTATGGGCTTATGAACTGAAATACACCATCTTGATTATTAAATTTGTAATAAACATGGGGAGTTGGGTAAATACCCATTTTAGGTTCAGTGTATAATATTTTGTAAATTAGAAATCTTTCAGAGTGCTGTCATTATCTTCACATACCTTATAAAATGCCAGAGAGTTACATATAAGTGATGGTATAATTGGCTTCAACGAGTACAGTGTTTGTTGCATTGGCAACATTAGGGCTAATGCCAACATGTAAATAGCAAACCACCTTTTAAATAAGATAATGTTAGTGTAACATTAATTGGTTAAATTAATAAATGTTTTTGAAAACATTCGAAATGACTGGAAGTAAGGCAATATAGTAATTGGAATTAAAAATAGCATTGTATAATAATTACAGTAACACATTTCAACTCTCCCTCCCCTTTCTGACAGCTGCTATTTGTTGGCAAGCAGTGTATCTGTCCAAAGAGTCTAGTCAATCCCATCAACTGTTAGTGATGACTTTATTCTATAAACTCTATTAGTCTCCTTTAAACTTATTCTACCCTTTGTCCATTTTACACTATGTAGCTTTTAATTTCATATTTAATGATACATTGTTTTGTGTGCACTGTCTTATTTCTGTTCTGAATGTATTGCTCATCATTTTCCTTGGGTGAATAAAGTAACAAATATATGTTATAATATAATATATAATATATTGTATATACATATAATATTTATAATATTGTAATGTAATGCAATATAATTCTACTAATAATAATATATTATAATTATATATTTATATTACATGTAATATTACTAGTAATATTATAGTATAATTGATATAGTGCAATATAGCAATATTTAAAACTGATATTGTACTATGTTAATAATATATTGTATGCATATATACCTTGTAAGCCGCTCTGAGTCCCCTTCGGGGTGAGAAGGGCAGCATATAAATGTTGCAAATAAATAAATAAATAAATAACAAAATTCAAATTGAATGTAAAGCTGTGTCCTTGCACTTAACATGCATTTTTATTTGTAAAAGATGCAAACTGGTGCCTATTTTAGATACATTGATTCCGGTCAGTAGTTGTTCTGTAAAGGAGTAATTTTTTTATCAGTACTGAAATAAGAGAGGAAATGATTGTGCTCCCCTTTCCTGGCTGCTGCACTCCTGATAATTATCAGCTTCTCCAACTGCTGTTTGCATTTTTAAAGCATGCAGATTGATTTTCCCTGCATTTTTCCATTTTTTTAAATGAGAAAAATTTCTAAATGTATTGCACAATTTTTCAGATTCAGTGTTCGACCTGTACAAAGCAAAAGTGCTTTTGCCTCTTGGCAGGACCATGCTGATGATTGACTTAGTTTAGCATTCACTTACCTGTTTGCTAAGTCATTGCTTGATAGATTATTGTCTGTATCTACCCAGGGTCTGTTCATTGCTGATAATCTAGTTGAAATTAATAGTTTATGAGAATTCACCAGGGCATTAATGCAGTGTGTTTTTCTTGCTCTGTAATGGAATGGTACTAGAGAAATGGGTTAGCAGCATAATTCTGTGTTGGCGTAGAGTTGGTATTTAACCTAATAACTGTACTCTTCTAACTAGCATTAAATTTGAATACAAGAGCTGTGTATTCAGCACTGAAGATCCATATTTTCTGTGGCTAGGCTCAGGTCCCTTCTACACAGCTGTATAAAATCCAGATTATCAAATTTGAACTGGATTGTATGACAGTATAGACTCAGATAGTTCAAATCAGATAAAGTGGATTATCTGCTTTGATAATCTGGATTATATGACAGTGTAGAACGGGCCTCAGATTTGTTAGTTCTCAAATTCTATAGTGGTGATAGACCTCACAGTAGGTAGATCAAATAAAATAAAGATTTCCAAATGTTAAGTAAACAAATAAGAAATATGCTTTTAAGTCACTTTTCTGTTTGAGGAGCAACAGGAATGGATTTTTCTACACTTGATCCACTGCGTATAAAATAAGATGTTATTAAAGTGTGGTAAAAACATGGATTTGGTTCAGGGAAGAGCTGTCTTACAGTTGGAATGTAGGATCTAATCCAGCATTAGTGATCTGTATAACAGACACAAAAAACATAAAAAAACAAGAATACCTAAGAAAATCAAACGAGACAGAACCTTCATATGGAAAATGTGTATCATGGACAAGAAAGGGTCTGTAAGGGCCTCGGAAACGGATACTTCGGTTTTATTTTACTGTTTCTAGTTTTTGCACAAAAACAGTTTTTCTACTTAAAATTTAAATATACTCTTAAGCATAAGTAAGCAGTACCACAGTTAGTATCCAGTGGCATTGCTACACCTGCAAACACATCTTCTGTTCTCCCTCCTAGATCCACTCCTATGAGTCCTAAAATCCCCTTTTGGAGAGCTGAAAAAATTCATGTTAGAGAAGCCTGTTGAAATCGGAAAAATCCTAACAGTACCAATTATTTAATGTTTTTTTAGTCCTTTCATTATTTTTATTACTAGCTGTCACTGAGTTTTTAGGGGTTCTGACTGATCTAAACTGTACCTTATTTGGGTGCTGGAGATTTCAGTGGACGTTTTTGGTCTTGGGTGCTATGCATCTTTATTTTTGATAGTATTTGAACACTGTGTAGCATCATGACATCAGCGCACAATTAGATTCTGCTCTCTCTGTCTCCCTGTTTTTACAGGAATCTTTTGATCCTACTATGCAGCTGCGCCTTGTGCATCAGGCTCCATGCACCATTCCTCCTTATGTTTCAAAGAACGAAGCAACACTTGGAGATCTCTTGTTGGGCTTCCTGAGATATTACGCTACAGAATTTGAGTGAGTGATCAAGCTTTTCACTTTAGTGAACCATTGCATGTGGTAGTTCACACTGAATCTACATTGGTTGCAGTTTTCAAATGAATGAGGATCATGTATTTTCATCAAAGGGAGGAAATACTGCAATTTTTATTTAAAATGTCCCTATTGTAAAACAAACATGCAAGGTTGCATAAGATATTAATAAAAGAGTGTTTGAAAATGGCTTACATGAAATCATTTTGGTGGTTAACAGTTCAAGCGTTGTTGAAATAGAGGTGGGAAGTGTATTATTTAAAGGAGCATCTTTTTAGATTTGGATGTTTGTGTCTTACAGTCTATACAGAAAGACCTGTTTGATACACATCTTATTCAAAGATTAAATGATTTTTTCATAAGTTTTTATATAACTGATCCCACCACGGACACTACCAGGCTTAAACTACTGCTGTCAAAGCAATGCCAAACTTAAACCACCACAAATGATCCAGTGAGATTTTGGATAAACAACTATATAAATAACAATATGGTAATATGCAATGGAAGAGACTGAAAAATGCAGTCATAAGAGATTTGGCAGAGCTATATTTCTGTAGTCAGTTAGGTGTTGGAGGAGGGATGGGAAGGGCATGAATTCATCTGGAAAGAATAGAAAAACTTACTGTAAAAGTAGTATGGTATTATTGTTGTAATTTTTTTTAAGCCATGCTTCCAACACAGATACTGTGTGGTCTAAAGTCATTTAAGTTGTTAACATTATTAGTAGAGTTGGGCTTGAATCGCAGTTAACAAAGACTTGTAGTTTTTGGAGGCCCATTTTCATGTAATTTCTGAAAACAAAAAGGGGAAGAGACCAGTGAAACAAATTCAGAGAGGTAATATTTTCGGAAAGAGTTAAGTCCACAAAATACTCGAGGCAGGCGGGTCTGTGGCATCTTTTTCTCTCCCTGGCAGAAGAAGCCTCCTCCAGAGAGGGCTCTTAGAACTAGCTTTCCCAGTGGCACTAGCATAGGGTAGCCATTGAAAGTTCCTCTCAGAGCATGATGGGAGTTGAAGTTCCATGCTCTGATTGGCTGAGAATGGACACGCTGGCATCTACAATTCCCGTCTTATGGTTGTAATTTTTAAAATGTTATGTTAAAATAATTCGAAAAAATCAGTGGCTTGATGAATTGTTTTGAAATTTGGCGACCTACAGTTGTAAATGGGATCTACAACTGAAGTAGGTTTCATGCAGATAGGCCATAAAATGGCTGAGGATTAAGCCTTTATAGTTTCCCGTTGTAGCCAATGGGCCAAATCTCTGCAGAATGAAATGGAAAACAACCCTCCCCTTTCGGGTAACTTTCTGGTCAACAAAATGAGGGATTAGACCTGAAAACTGTATGCCTTTTGGTCCGAATGCACATAATAATAACATGACTAATTATTCGAGTGTTCTTTTAGGCACAAATGTATGGCGTAAGAATTTATTGAACAGAATTTTGAGACCAGGATTTGTCATTTAAGCCCTCCAAAATCTGTCTGACACTGATTCTAACATCTCTTTCTTATATCCCTAACATCAACATTTATGTATTG